>NC_051440.1:14530147-14652807 GCF_001649575.2 Kryptolebias marmoratus | reverse complement strand
AAGGGGTCTTTGGGCTGCACTTCGTCTGGCCCCTCACCTAGGACCTGTCTGCCTTGGGTGACCCTACTAGGGGCATGAAGCCCCTGACAGCATAGCTCCTAGGATCATTGGGACACTCAAACCCCTCCACCACGATAAGGTGGCAGCCCAGGGAGAGGCAAATCATTTTTTTTTTTCAAAATTTTTACCTAGCGGTTTCCAATAATTTAAAGTTATCAGGAACAAATTTAACAACAAAAAAGTATAAAATAAAATATTTTTAAAAGTGTGTACCTTTTTATAAGGATCCTGCATGCATTTAAAAAAAAAAACTTAATCTTAGCAAACCCTTCATTAAAATATTGAAAATCATGATTTGCATGTGAATTTGCAATTAAAATTAAAATAATCATTAATCAAGATGCAGCTCCAAAATGATCTCTGCAGAGTTATGCTTATGTTAATAATATTCAAATGTTACAAAACTTTTCTGTATAGAATATCTTTATGATCTCTTAAGCTGTGAATTTTGACTAAATTAGAACTGATATTTGTTGCACAAAACAAGCAGAAGCCATACTATGTATATTGATATTTCTATAGATAGAATATGTTTACTATATGTTCTTACATATATTATATAACAGAAGCACACTACAAAAATTAAAATAAAGACGTGTATTATAAAAGGTAAGAGACAAAATGCATTTAAAGTTTTTGGAAAACATTTATAAATTGCACAGCTGGAGACATAAAGCCTCCACAGATCGTGTCTGCATGACTTGTGGTTGTTATTTTTATTTTTATTCTGTTTGGGACAGATGACCCCTGTCTGTCCAGTGGTCCTTTAGTGTCCAAAGCTGCAGAGGACATAGTAAGTTTCCAGAGCGGAGATTTATTTCGTCTGAAGGAGGAGCTAAATCAAGTTTCATTCATAACAATAATAAATAATAAGATAATTTATGTTAAACCTATCATAAGGTTTAAGGCGGAACAGTTTATGAATACCAGCCTGAAGAAATTAGGGACAGAAACAACGAACCAGAAAATCTCGTTTTTTATCGCGAGATTTCGCAGGAAAACGTCAGGCCTAAGTCATTGCCTTTAGCATAGATTGGAGTCCCCTTCTTCTTCGCTCGTTTTCTGTCCTCTGCGACACGAAGAAGAAACGTCCAGGGTCAAATATGAACAGAGTATTAAACAGAACCAGCCTGAAGAATCTGGTATGTGCGCGGCTCTGCCAAAACAGACTCTTTATTAATTGTTTGTCGCTGTTAAAAACCCAGTTCCTGCAGCTGATGCTAACTGGTTAGCTCGTCCAGTCAGTGTTAATTAGCAGTGCTGCTAATAAATTATCGCCCTGTGCATTGTTGTCTTAACCTAAAATGAGCCTATATGTGTGTGTTAGATGCTAACAGCCTAAATGTGAGTTTTTTTTTTAATGTCACTAAATGTTATTTGGTGTTAGCTAGCTAGCGTGGCTGCTAAAACCTCACGTGAGTTACGAAACCTTGATAACAAAAACCTTTCGTAATTCGTCATTTGGTGACTTTGATTTGGGTTTTATGTCGTTAATGTATTTTCCAGAATTAATTTACTTGTTTGTCGTTGCAAATCAGATTTTATGTTAAAAAAAAGGTTAAACAGATATCAAAATCGATTATAAACTTGAACACATAGAGCTGATATAATGGTTTGAAACATGTCAGGGTTGGATTAAAACGGGCTTTTACAAGTGCTTTTATTAATGTAAATATTCAGTAAATCTTGACATTATTTTAATCTTTTTTTATGGAAATCAACATAACCTCAACAAGCAAGAGCAATCAGTTTATTTCTATTTGTTAGTTTTGTTTTTAAATTTGTCCAAAGCTACACATTTCCTCTGTATTTTTTTTAGTTAAGTGTTTCTATAAACTTCTATAAAATGCATTTTTTTTTATCGTCAAGTAAAAGTTAAAATTAATAGCTTTCAGTCATGACATTACCTCTGATTTGACTGCCTAAAAGAGGTTTAAATATACATTTGCTGCTTTATGTTTTCTCTGCTTGACTTTATCTGACTGACCTTTACCTGGTGGTGTTACATCCATCGTGCCCAGATGGAGCTGGTATTATCCTGTTTTACTTTGACACAGCTGGATGCAGCTACTCCAGAGGTTTTGCACGTGCACTTTCCCCACACTCGGCTGCGAGGTCTTGAATGCAGCAGATTCTGTCGCTGTTTACAATTTGCATGCATTAATGAGGCACTACAAATAATTCTGCAGGGCACTGCAGCGTGGCAGCTCAAGATTTGACTATTTAATACTTCCTGAAGCTCATAGTCCAGGAGGAATCAAACTGGTTGTTGATTCTGTTGGCATATATATAGAAATGTAAAAAAATAGTTTGTTCAGACTTAATTTTGTTTAAAAAAAAAGAGAGTAAATGGTTGCAAAACGTACAGTATCTCTTGATGTAAACCAAAGCTGCTGCTGCTGCACTGAAACACTCGGGTTTTCCCTGCTGATATGCAGCTTGAACTGACTCAGGTGTGTTGTCCGACAGACCGGTTTCATCCAGAGATTTCAGAGCACCTTGGTCGTCGCAGAACACAACAATGACAAGCTGACCCCCATTACTCTCAATGCCATCACTGCTGCCAGTAAACTGGGGGGAGATGTGTCCTGTCTGGTCGCTGGGACGAACTGTGCAAAGGTAGGGAAAAACCTTTGAGTTGTTTTTCTTGTTGTTGTTGTTTGTTGGGCAAATACATTTTCAGTCAGCACACACTGTAGAGTATAGACTTGTTAGGAGGGTATTTTTAACACACACAGACCTGAAGAGAAGGCCTGTTTTGCAAAGGATCAGTTGTTGAGGGGAAAATTATTTGAGGTTCGGTTCTGAGTTTATATTTCTTCCTGGGGTGTTATCACCATGGCAACTTGTAACTAAAACTTAAGCTGCTCCAAAGCAAATTATGTTTATTTATTTGTTTAAGTTTTAGAATTAATCCTATGGATTTCTTCAATAAAATCAGCACTCATCAATAAGAGTTTTGTATTCTCATACAGCATTTGAGCTCTGCGTATGTTTTATTAACCAAACTGCTTAAAATTATATGTCTACATTTATGTTTGTTTGCATCCTTCTTATAAAACTTCAAAAAAACTCATGAAAATCATCGAGATGTATCAAACATCTTTACTCAGCATTTCAGATGATTGATGCACTAACCCAACAGTCTGGTGTGAATGTTTTTTTTCTTCGTATGTTTCTCAGAGAAGTTAAAATAAGTGTTGCATCTGACAGAACGAGTCTGAAAAATTGTCTATACCTTTGTAACTTATGAATTAAATGAAACACTCAGTTGTGAACTGCTGAGTCTTTTCAGGCTTTAATTTAAGTGAGACTCAATAGTAATGATGAGCATTTTCATTTATCCATTCAAATGGATATTTATGTCAGTTACATGAATGCACACACGTCTGATTTACTGAGCTGATAAGCCACTGAGCAGAGTCTTGACTGTTACGGTTAATCAAGGCAGATAATCAGAAAGCAATATCTTGACTCTGCTTCGGATTGAAGGCCTCTAAATCTAGATACTTCCTGTTTTTCAGGTTGTGGAGCAGATCAGCAAAGTACAGGGAGTGAAGAAGATTCTGGTGGCCCAGCACGAGTCTTACAAAGGCGGCTTGCCAGGTAACTGCACGTCTCATCACTGTTGAGTTGCCGGGACATCTCGTTTCTCCAAAGGTTAGTCTTTGTTGAATTTGTTTTTGTTTTCTGACGTTCTCAGAGGAGCTGACCCCACTCATCCTGGAAACACAAAAGCAGTTCAGCTTCACTCATATCTGTGCCGGTGCATCTGCCTTTGGAAAAGTAAGCCATGGTTCACAGAGCTTAATTACTAAGCTGTTGTTGTATTCAAATCAATGGACGCTTTGGATTTTATCTTGTCATTTTGTTGCATCCTCTGTCGGCCATCTTTACTCAAATATCGACTCTTATTTTTGTAGAACCTACTTCCCAGAGTTGCTGCCAAGTTGGACGTTGCCCCAGTTTCAGATATTATTGAAATTAAATCTCCAGATACTTTTGTCAGGACCATCTATGCAGGTATGGCACATTTAAAGCATTATAATGTGTATTATTATTATTATTATTATTATTTAAAGCATATTTCTTCACCGGCAGCTTTGTTTTTAAGTATTTTTGGTAATAATTAGACTTTGGCGCAGTCTTAGGAGAAACTGTAACTTTTGATTCAGTTTTCCTGGTGTTCGATCAGTTCTGATGCTGAACATCCTTGAACCGAACAGGAAATGCCCTCAGCACCGTGAAATGTAACGAGCCAGTCAAGGTCTTCAGCGTCAGAGGGACGGCGTTTGAGGCAGCCCCAACAGAAGGAGGAAGTGCTGCATCAGAAGACGGTAACACAGATCTGTCCTGCTCCGCTTTAAGCTCATGCAGCTGAAAATGGTTGAATTATGCAAGTCGTTTTGCTTCCTAATGCGATTCGTCTGCCTTGCAGTGGCTCCCGCTGCTCCCGCTGGAATCTCTGAGTGGCTGGAACAGAATTTGACGAAGAGCGACCGTCCAGAGCTGACGAGTGCCAAGGTTGTGGTGTCTGGAGGTATGAACCCACTGCCAGTCCTTGTCAGGACCACAGGAGGAAACTCAAATTATCCCTGTGGGTTGCTGAAAGATAAACTCTGAGAAATCACTTGTGCATAGTAGACCCTTGTGGGTTTTTCATCAAAACACTGCTGAGGGTTTGGGCTGTATAGCTCCTGTACAAACTATGATCTGTTATATAAAGAGTAGGTTAATTGTGTTTTTCTTTGTGTTTTGTTTTAGGAAGAGGCTTGAAGAGTGGGGAAAACTTTAAGCTGCTTTATGACCTTGCAGACAAACTTAATGCTGCTGGTACTGCCTGGACATTTGTGTAACTTGTTGTGTTTATGGTTGCTTTTGTATTTGTTGGTACATAAATTGTATTTGTTTTGTTTTTTCCCCGCAGTTGGCGCATCCAGAGCTGCAGTGGATGCTGGTTTTGTCCCTAATGACATGCAGGTTGGACAGACTGGCAAGATCGTAGCACCGGTATGATGATCCTTTCCTGAACTGAACATCCAGATTAACCTCATTATCTGCAGCAAATACAAAACAAACTGATTTAAGATGAGTTGCGAAGTTGAAACTGCACGTTTGCCTGTTAGCCTTCATGCTACATTTCAGTATAATCCCAGTGGCTGATCCTTTTAAAGAGGTTAACGTGCCATTATGTGATTTAGCTGGGATACTCCAGCTGTGATTATCCACACATTAGATCTTGCGAAAAGTACACGATGGCACTTTTAGTGCCCTAAATGATTTAGCCGATCCATTAAGGCAGAATGCAGTGGATGTCTGCCCAAAGCCTCAGAGCGGGCCACATATTCATTTTCTTCATTTTATGAAAAACTCTGTTCACAGATTTTGTAGTTTACTTCCCTAAAATATCAGCTGGAAGATTATTTTTCTATTAAATGTTCTTATCAGGATGCATTAAGCTGTGAAATGGTTTTAAGGGTGTTTAATCATGAGTAACCCTTTGGTTTACTCTCTGTAGGAGTTGTACATTGCAGTTGGTATCTCTGGAGCTATCCAACACCTGGCTGGAATGAAAGATAGTAAGGTAAAGTCACTGGAGAAACTTATGGATGGTCTTATTTATTTAAACATTCTTTTCTGCTTTACTATGCATTTAGTTTTACTGTTTTTACCCAGTCAGGTTGGTCAGTGAGGCTGAAGTTACATCAGTGTGCATAACACACAATAAGCTGAAAGGGGCTAATTTACAAACTTAAAGCCATGAGCTCTTCCTATAATGTTTGGGTGTGTTTTTTTTACAAGCTTTATAAATGTAATTTAAGTTTGCAAACATCATCTGAAAGTGCTAAGAAATACTTCTTTTCTGTTTTTTTTTTTTTTTAAATATAAAAACAAAGATTCATTTCCTGTCCTTTTTAGGTGTTTTAAAATGTTGTGTGCCTTTTATTATTTAGACTATTGTTGCCATCAACAAAGACCCAGAGGCTCCCATTTTCCAGGTGGCTGACTACGGGCTGGTAGCTGATCTTTTCAAGGTAAGTGTCTGGGATTGAGGTTGCTAAAATCTCATATAGAGGCGGTGACAAAGCAGCTCCGGGACTCACTTTATATGTTTTGTAAGCTCTTAGTTCTGAGTGACAGTAAGAATATAACATTTGTTTCTTCACTTATAAATTTTGCACGACGCCTTATTCCACCTAATGGAAATGTGCAGCTGCTGAATTATTAAGCTCTTGAATTAATCTAAGGAGGGCTCTGGCCACAGCTTGCCGCTAAGAGAAGAACACATTAGCATCTCGGAGGATATAAAAACTGATCCAGGGCAAGATAAAAGCTGGCCTCAGTTTTGCTCTTAGCCTCTACTTGCCAGGCCTCTTATACGCTCAGTTGCGTTCTTGTGTCAAGTTGGTACTTGGGGATATTGAGCCAGGCGTGTTGGCATGACTAACAGTGGAGTCCAGTGCCGCCTGTGAAAGGCTAGGAGGTTATATTTTCATGCGCGTCCTGTCGGTCATATTTTATTTAGCCGCTCGGTGGTGCCTGAGCAGCCCAGGTGTCCTGACAAACTCTGTAGGAGTGATTAGTAATAAGCCGCCGGCGGCAGAGTTGTGACCTGCTGGGTGAGATCGGCTTACATGTGATCACTCCTCAGATAACTGATTAAAATGAATGGGCTTTCTACTTTTTCCCACTTGGACAACCGATACCCTGCACTGACACGGGCAGCGGCCGAGGATTCCTGTCAGAAGTGGCTGGAGTCAGCGGCGGAGGCATTTCAATCATTTTGCACGTCACAAAGGACTTTTGAATCCGTCTCCTCTGAAAAGACCCAACCTTTTATTACTCACACGAACCACCCATCACTGTTGAATCTTCAAATGCCTTTTAACTTTTTAAAAACTGAAATATACCTACAGATAGCAGTACTGTACTGTTGAAAAATCCTTGTACTCACACGATTAGGCTGTCTTTACATAATGAACTCTTTGTATCTCAGATTTATGCCCCTCCAAAAAACCTTCTGAAGTTAACTTGATCAGTATTTATTAAACAGTTTGTTCTATCCTGGCGAATAATGACCCATACGTGCTGCGACTGGTCTGCAAATAATGTCACCATGGTGGTAAAATACTTCATTACTCCGTTTTCTCTGAAGGCCGTACCTGAGATGACAGAAGCACTGAGCAAGTGAGACGAAGCAAACCACCGTCGATGCTTCATCGCACAGCTGGAACCTGCAGCTGGAATAACAGAGCGACCACGAGGAAACAGCTGAAGCTGTGTGCTCAACACCCCCAAATGCCAGTTTGTATTTGTACTCTGCAAATATGAAATGACTTAAGTTGGACTGTTTTTTCCTTTCAGTAGTACATGTTGTAATTTCTATTTAATAATCTGGTACAGTAAATAAATCTTTGAGTGCCTAACTGATGTAACTCGAATACGTACAGTACTTGGAGGAGCTTTTGAACAGTAAAGCATTAAATTGAGGACTTTAAACTTGTATAAATTTGTCACGTTTTTCTTTTTTTTTTTATTGGGTTCATTTTGCAGCGCTGCTCTTCAGCGATCAGAGACGGTGCCAGTGGACGCTTCAATAAACAGTTTGTAACGCGGTTGCAGACTTTAAAGGTTCATGCTAGAATTTTATTTTCAGCAGTAAATATCTCTCCGCCTCTGGATTTAACCAGACTTATTCTTACATTCCTAATGCAGCTTTTAAACACTGAGAACATTTTAGTTTTGACCTGAAATCGTAACAAATTTGCAGGGAAGTTTTTAAATTAAATTTAGTCCATGGGGGGTTGTGATTAAGCAGATTTTTTTTTCCTCCCCCTCAGCTTTCAGTCATGGCACAAAAAATAAAAAAAAAAATCTTCAGTGCTCAAAATTCACTCCCCCCTCCCCCACTCAGACTTGAGATAAAAATGTTAGCAATTATGTAGAAAGTCAAAGAATACAAGTTGAAATGAATTCAATGTACCCTGAAGCGGTCCATCAAAGAGGACTTTTTGTTTCTTGTTGCTGTGGATTTTAGTGGTTGCAGCGACAGGTTAGTCCAGGCTTGTTTTCCGGTGAGGTGATGATAAATTGGAGAGCTTCACCAACGACCTGAAGCCCTCAGCACCGTTGTCTTTTTCCTCAATCTATTTTCTAGAAAACAACAAGGTATGAAAAGCCAGATTTTCTGCCCAGGCCATTAGAAAACGTCAGGCTCGGCCCCAGGTTGCTGGTTTGTTTTTAGGAAAAAGTATGAAAGTGTTTTTTGTGAGTGTCAATTCCTGAAAGGTGACACCTGATGAGACAACTCTCAATCTTTCCTCAGTCTGAGCAAGACAACCAAAGTAGTAGATTTCCAATATTTTTGCATCTGAGCTGGACAGCAGGTCCTGTGGAGACCTATGTCTCCGACAGGCGGTTGACCGAAGTCTCCACTGGCCCCATCATCCTGTACTTCTCCTCGAGGAGAGCCTCGTTACCCTGCAGATGGATGACAGTCTTCGCGTGAAGCCCGACCCTGCTCTCCTGGTTCCTCTTGTTGTAAATGTTCAGCCTGCGTTCCAGTTCTGGACTGTTCTTCGTGGAGCCCGTTGGACTGGGAGGCTTGAGGTTGACGGGGTCCAAACCCTTCTGGGCGAGACACGAGTCCTCTGAGAGGGACGAGAGCAGCTCCTGCACCACGGCGCTGGGACTCCCTCGCGGCTGAGTGCCCAAAGCCAGGGGGCTGCTGTAGGGCGGGGGGTAGCAGCGCTGGTCGCTGTAGTCCGTGGACGTGGAGGCCTCGCGCACGGTGGAGCTGCAGTCCACGCTGGAGCCCAGCGTGTGGCTGCTGATGCTGTGCTGGCGGGCGCTGAAGCTGCTGCGGGACACCGTGGTTGTGGACGCGTCGCTGACTGAGCTGCCGGTGCGCTGGAGACGGCTGGACGGCGCCGCGTCTGCGCTCACCAAGGTGGAGGGAAGCTGGCTGGGGTTGTTGGGCAGATGCACGTCTATGGCTGCTGTGGTGATGACACGGGCTGGGTCGGGGATCCCCATGTCTGCAACACCAAACATACGAGAGGTTGAAATAAAGTGGTCCTGCATGTACAGTAAGCTGCAGACACTGAATCAGGGGCTAGCTGACGCTCACCGCTGCTTGGCTCACTGTAGTACTGACTGATGTAGTTATTCATGTCGTCTTGGCCGTGATGATCTGAGAAGATAAAAAGTGCAGGTCACAGTAATTGTAAAGTGAAATCTGAACTGTTCAAGGTTACTACGGCACGCCGCCCGTGTCTGTACGTGCTCTTTTGTCTGTCTGGTAAAGGATCTCCTGAACTAATGGACAAATTTTTAATGAAACTTTCCTAAAATAATGACTGTGTGTACGTCTACAACTGATTAACTTCTGGAATCAGCCAATTTTACACACACTGAACTAAACTCTGGTGCGGTAGAAGCTGAGAGTCATACCCAACACGTGCTTTGAGCACTAACACATTCTGCACAAGATCCCGCAGAACGTTTTATTTAAAGGTTTGACCAAAATGGCTACAACTCCATCAATTCTCTGGCACGCTAGGCCTTTAATTTAAATATGAAATATCTAAAATAAGTTGTTGCATCAACTCCTCTTCAGCATTTTAAAACATCCCCACTGAATAAATTATTGCCTCACAATTATGTGGTCCCTCTGTAAGAACCAATAAAACAGCTGAAAATGTGCCTTCAAGTTCTAAACCTGAACAAATCCTTAGAATGCTTTTACAGCTCTGTACTATAGCCATTTTTATATGGATTTGGAAAGATAAATAATAGTTAATAATGAATAACAGGTTGAATATTTTATTTTTTAGCTGATAATTCTAAATGTCGAACAAAAATCAAAGCAAACTCTTTTATTACACAAGGATACAGCATTTAATAGATCAATAGTTACCGCTTTTAGAATATTTTTGATATACTAATATAATAATTGACAATTTATGCGCATTACCTGAATCAATACGGAGTCTCGGTGTGCTTCAGAATACTAAATCAGAGGAAGCGTTTGTCTACAGGACCCCGACTACGCTGCACATTGATTTATGTTTGGGTTTCACATTTTCATTTTTTTTTTTTTTTTTTTTTTTACGAGCGTCTCCTCCTTGTTTGGTCTCAACTGTGACAGGGACCATCTCCCGCGTGATCAATACCACATGAGTGTATGAGATTCGGGCCCGGTTAAAAAGCGGTCTGTTTACAAACACGGAGGCCGAGCTGCGCGGCGGGTCGAGCTGTGATTTATAGCTTTGATAAAGAAAATGCTCCTGTGTTTTGAGCCCTGACATCACCTGTAAAAGACGGCGCTCTGTTGCTCCCAAGCCGTCTAAGTTATGAGCTGTCACCATGTGAGAGCTTTACGGTCCAGGCTGTGACTCACTGTGTGAGGCGAAGTGCAGGCGTGGCGCCAGAATGTTGATGAGGAAGGTAAGACGGATGATTCTGAGGACACCAACGCTGTGTCACACGTTGATAAACACTCCTACTGTGGAGCATGGACAACCAAGAAGTCGTGCTTGATTTTCTACAGATTTGTTCTGTTTGTAGCTCTTTGTTTGTAACTGAAAGATCAGCTGATCATTAAAAAACATACATAGAATAAATCTATAAGTAGGCTTTTTTTAAATGGGTATAATATGCAGAAAGATAGAGCCACACTTAGCCTTACTTCCTTATATTTAAAAAGTTCTACATCTTAATTCATGGAGTTGTTTAGTTCTAGTTTATAACCAATTTTAAAAAGGTGGCTTATATTAGAGTTTGAAGTTTCAAAATAATATTATAGTTCTTGTAGCATCCTCCTTTCTTCATTTATATGTTCAAAAGCAACAACATTTATGCATTTAAAGGGGTTTCTTACAGTGAAAAGTGCGCAATAAGAGGGATCTATATGTGAAAATTAGCTACGCTTAGGAAACCGGCTTAAGAAATTAAGAAATTATATTATCTTAATCATTAAAAAATGATTTTTTAAAATCTATTCTGTTAAACAACTTTTTGTTCTACATCAGTCTGTGTTGATACAGGGTTTAGCTCCTTTTTTAAACTAATTTTTTAAAGTATTTCTTTAAAACGCAAAACGATACATTTTCAACCTGGAGCAGGCAGCTTTCCACAACCTAGTTTCAGTCTGATTAAACAACCTGAGTGGTTAGACTGCACAAAAGGTTAAAGTAGGAGAAAATATGTCAATTTTATTTTACAAAAAACAAAAATCTTTAACTGTGTTTTGTTACTGATTCTCACAGCCCTTTTAAGAGCTTAGAGGAAATGTTACAGCTTTTAGTTGGAGTAGAAGAAAACCTGAGCACAAAGAAAATATTGCTTCTAAATGAAAAATACCCTCTTGAATAAAGACATATCTAACTTGCATACATTGTATACCTCTATTAGTATGTAGGTGTAGGAAGGATTTCTCACTCAAAGCACAGCTTGAGCTCCTTCTCTGGCCTACAGGAGTCTTTCACAGCCTGCAGTAAAACCCAGCCGGGTGTAGACAGTTACCTGCTGGACCTCCAGGACCCTCTCGGACTTTGGCAGCTCTGTGATGCTCGGAGGCCCCAGGGGCGAGTCCGTCCACCTCCTGAAAACTGCTGCTCTGTTTTCCCCACATGTGGTGAATCTGCATGGCTGCTTCTCGCTCTGCTACCAGGTCCAGATCCTGCTGGGCCAGGTGGGCCCTCAGCTGTCTGATTTCAAACTAAACGGGACAAACAAAAAGGAAATGAAGGGGGAGGAAACACTTTCCTTCGAAGCAATTAGTTTTATGATACAATCAACTTTTTACTGTATGTAATGTCTAAACAAATATCACTTCTCTTCATTTACGTTACTTTAGTATTAAACTATTCCAGTTTTTCTCCTCTTTTGTGTAAACAAACAGGAATTGTTGGCTGCAGTAAGATGTTTAAACTCTTTAAAATGTGAATTAAACAGAATAATACAACTATGTTATCTTTTTGACTGGACGTTTATTAATTTTTCTTTCATGACACTTTGCTGCCCTCTGCTGGTCACATGCAGCTATAAACTAATATGAGAGCTGTTAAAAAAAAAAAAAGGTGAAGGACATACTGCTTGTTCCTGGCAGATCTGGGTAAGACGATCAAGGTGTTCCTCCCTCACCGCCTTGGCCTTCTCATACTGCTGGATCTCCAGCTCCATTTCCACCTTCACCTGCAGAACATAGGCTACAAAACCAGACTTGTTCTGCTCAGATTTCCTGAAAGAGGAACAACTTATCCTGAAGCTATCAACTCAGATTTTAGCAAAACACCAAATGTATTTAACCAAGTGTTTAGCTTGGATACTGCTGTAAAAACACAAAGAAAGCCCTGTGAAACTAAGTTTAAGAAGATTTTGTTAAAATTCAAGACAACTTGCATTTGTTTACAGACAGAGCTGCTACTAAAATAGTTCAAGTTACAAAGGAAGCTTTTACCAAATAGGCTGTGGTACAATTGCATTGGATTTTATTACATTTCTTAAAATATTATGAGCAATTCATGTAGAAAATGTTCAAACTTTGCACACGTACACAATAATCATTCTTTTGGACACATCCTGTAATACACTACAAAGCCACACGAGGGAGCTACATAGCATCTCCACATACTGAGATTATCCTGTTCTTTAAAGATCAAATTATTTGGCTTTAGCAGCTTTTTATGAGCACTGCAAGCTTTTTTACAGCACTGCATAAATCGACAGATGATATCGCATATTGTAAACAAGTAAAAGAAAACAGAAAAAATGATCTTACAGTAAAAAAACAACAACAAACAAACAAGAACATGTGGGGGACATCAGCCCATCTTGGCTCACCATCAATAATCCTCTTGACCCTCCATATGCGCAAAGTGATGATGAGACCGATTGCATCCCAGGGGCTGCTGGGGCCGTTGGCCACGGTGGAGGCCACCATGGGGGCCAGAGAGAGTACAATGACAGCTCCGTCAAATACCTGAGAAAAAAAATAAAACAAACAAGCAGCTGTTAAGTTACAACACTGAGCTAGTGACACTGCAGTTCACCGTTTGGGACCGACGAGCTTACCTCTACTTTGTTCTCTATGTAATCCCATATTCCTAACACCACGATCCTGAACACGGTCTAAGATCAGAGGGGAAAGAGGTGCGAAAAGAAAAGGAGAGGAGGGTGAAATGGAAGAAAACGAGGACAGATTAAAGATTATTTGTTTCTGCAAGTAATCTAATAATCAAGCTGGTTGTCCCAGTAAAATGTCCATGCAATTATGTCTGTTATTTGTCCTTTCATTTTTCCAAGTAAGTTTATCAGTGACATGTTTACACACACACACACACGCACTGAGCAGTACATTAAGATTTTGAACCAAAAACGGTGATCACAGCATTTCATTTCTGCTGTCATTTAAGGACGACAGGAACCAGAAAAGCAAGTCTTCATTACAGTCATTTCAATTTGTCAGTGGTATTTATGGTCATGGGAAAATAGTCCATTTTGTGTCAACGTTTATGTACGTTTATGCAGCTTTGACTTTATGCTTATGCATTTTTTTTTGTTTAAATCTCTATTATGAACCCATTAGTGCAAACTGCCATAATATGCCATCATAGTTCTAACTGGTGCAGCAAGATTTAAAAACAAGCGTTGGATTGTCAAATAACATGAAATAAAAAATTCCACCATCATCATCATAAGCCAGTGCAACACATTTAGGAGTTGAATAAATGTCGGCATTTTAATTCTCAAATTTTATCTCAAACAATGTTTATTCGGGGATACATTTCCACTGAATCAGTCAAATCCATCAAATTTTCCTATAGCCTGAGGATCGTCCCATACAACCAGGACTTTTTAAATTAACCCCCAGAATTTTTAGCATATGAAAAAGCTGAAAAACACACTTGGAAATTTGGATTCACTCGTAAACCTTACTCCTTGTTGCACACCATAAAGAAGCTGCAATAAAAGGAAAAAAAAAAAAAAAAAAAAAGCACGTGGATTGTACAAAGTCACATTTCAGAAACATGTCAAGCTGATGATGTAAAAATGAGATGTATACTTTTACCTATTTTGCCTGAATTTGCTGAAGTGTCCATTATGCAGTTAATATTGTATTTGATTTTCTTTTCATAAAAAGCCTATTGATTTGATCAATAAAGTGATTTGCACATTATGGGACAATGAAATAACAACCTGTCGTCATTTATGAAAAAAGCCTCGGGTCGAGCAGAGATATCTCTTTTCTGTAATCATTTGTTTGAATGTCCCTTGTCATGTGAATACAGAGCAGAAAGTCTGCATTAACAAAGTAACTTCAGTCATAGTACCTGTCATTTCTTAGTAAAGCTTTGGGTTTTGTCAAGGAAGAAAACCCCACTTTGTGAAACGTGCTCCGTCATACATCCTTCAGAAAGCCAGGGCTGGGTACAAACAGGAACTAACAAGAGGCTCTGACATCTGACTGAGAACACCCAGGGAGCATATCTACTTGGAGAGTGATGGTGAGTGGAAACAGGTGTGTTGATTACTAACAAAAGCCATGTGGTGTGTAAGAAGCTGGAACCAGGGACTATCGAGGACATCTAGTGGCAAACCAAACCATCAAAATCAGTTCAAAACCCAATGAAACCCAAACAGGAAACTAACAAGCAAAAACTACAACAAAGACTGTAAAATGATGACAAACCATGACACAAAGTTTGCAATAGGGTGTTCAACTACAAGAAACCAAGACAAATGTGTCTGGCTGTAAAGAAAATATAAAAAAAAAACCACATGAAGACTTGTAACCATTTAAAACTAGCCACAAAGAAAAGCTTCATTTACATTTTAAAATGTTTGTGCTGCGGATCAATCGAAAAGCCCGAACGGGATGGATCGGGCAGCTTCGACAGCAGCAGCTACACAAGAATTCCCGCACAAATATTAGTGACTTCAACCTTTGCTTTAGGTACATTATCACCTGTGCTGATCAGAGTATCTGAGTTCA
This sequence comes from Kryptolebias marmoratus, assembly GCF_001649575.2. Taxonomy (NCBI): domain Eukaryota; kingdom Metazoa; phylum Chordata; class Actinopteri; order Cyprinodontiformes; family Rivulidae; genus Kryptolebias; species Kryptolebias marmoratus. Next base: position 14,637,749 of record NC_051440.1, on the reverse strand, counting down.
GTCGCGCTGTGACAGAGGGCACGAGGGCACGTCGCAGCGCTGTTAAAGATGCAGGGAGGAATCAGTGGCCCCGCGTAGTGCACCAGGTAGCACTAATCGGCAGACCGCCGCATCAGCTGTAAGCGAGACTGTTTTCGGCGTGGAGCAGAGGGAAGACTCACCTCGGTGAAGAACACGGAGAGAATAGCCAGGCTGATCCAGTGGATGATGCTGGCAAACTGGAATGCATTATTAACTGAGGGAATAAGACAGAATAACAAATTATTTTGATGTGACAGGGAGTGCTGAGAGACAGATGCTGAATTTTACCATCTCGGAAGGCTGTCACCAGCTGCAGAACGGGGAAGAACGAATGTACTGAAGCACAAATACGCATGCATACGTAGACAGGAGGATGAGGCAACATCATAAATATTAATTCACCACATACTGTGCACGCATGTGTCTGTATGTTCGCATCTATTCATCAGGCTAATTGTGGACGGCATCAAACTGCGCCCCGGCTATCAGCTGAGGCGTTTGTCTTCGCGCGCCAACATCTCGCCTCCATCTGTCTTTGTTTGCTGTGTTCAATGAGTTGTCTGTCAGTCTATTTATCTTCCTCCAGTCCTCCCCGCTATCATCCAGCAGCCGACTCTGTATGATTCCGCTGCCTGCCTTCTCTCTTCACACATTTGTCTCACTCGTCCGTCAAGGTGGTTAATCAGTCAGTCCCTCCCGAGGGAACAGTAAAGACCCGAATGTGTTCGAAGCAAGACAGCGCGTCAGCCCTCTGACATCAAGCAGGCCATCACTCCTGACCTTCGTGATAGATGAAGAGCTCTCCATTAGACTGATGGAGGTGAAGGTGGTTTGAGAGGGAACCGAAAAATTTGACCACCAGGCATTTTGTTAGCTGTGTAGAAAACGTGACAAGTTTGTTTTTTTCCTAACTAATAAAACGAGAAAGCAAGATGATTTGATCAGAGACACTTTTTCTGTGTTCCTGCGCTTCATCACAGTCATTGCTATACATGCTACAGAATATGATCATCTTTGATGTCTATAAACTTAAGAAATCACAGAAATATCGAAAATATTTATGTGTTAGGGGATGGAAGGGAGGGCCCAAGTGCAGGTAAGCAGCGTGGGATCCAAACAAAGACTTTAATAACTCAAACAGGAAGTCCGGAGGGTAAAAAACAGACAACGAGACCTCAAGAATGCAAAAGGATCTGGGAAAGAGAGACTGCTAAATATACTGAGGAGCAGAAGACTAATGAGGGCAGGTGTGATGATTGATGAGAAACGCTACAGCATATAAAAGAAAAGGTACTACAAAATAAAACAGGAAACAGGAAAAACATTAAATAAACATTAAATAAAGCACAGAAGTGGAGCTAGACAAAGACAAACCTAAAGGAAATCCAGACAAATTCTAAAACAATTAAGAAGCTGAACCGAGGACCCATAAAGTGTAAAATCAATTTTAAGTCCTCAACCCAAACTCAAGACAAACACAAAAATCATCTTATCTCGACTAAACAATCAAAAATTATAACATAAACCTGTTTCCGAATAAACTGAAGCATTAGAGAGATATTATATCTGGACAACTTTTAGACCCCAGTACCAAGACATCGTATTAAATGTTAAAACTGAGAAACGCTGATCCAAGAAGCACTTTTAAAAAATTTGGAACGAAGCAAGAAAAGGCTTGAAAAGCGTAAAGCCAAACAAACAATTAGGTGGAACATTTCACAGCACATCATTCTGAGTTGTTAAAAATCTTTAGCTTGATTGAGAATCAAAAAAAAAAACCACTGGAGAAGTTGAAGGAGGGAATTCAGCACTGTGTGATTGTGTGGGAAAACCATTCTTTAGTCATTAAACCACAAAGAAAATTTCGAGATACACAAACATAATCCAGACACCCTGCTGCTCTATTAGAATGGTTGAGGTAAAGTGTCATGTAACCTAATAAATAAAACTGTTTACAACTTTGTGGGGAAAAAGTGGCACTAAATTATCTTTTAAATCACCCCAAACACAATCTCTCGTCCTACACTCTCTATAAGCTGTATTTTAGTGCTGTTCTGTACTCAGTATCTTAGCATCTTGAGCACACTTTATTACTCTAATACGTGTAAACTAAATATTAAAACAAAAGCTTGCTAATTTCCCTAATTTCTTTATCTGGTCTTCCTACGGCCTAATCTTGATGTTAATTAAGGTGCAATAAACCTGCTCTTCGTCTCTGTTAGATCTATGCTTTGACCCAGTGACTTTGAATATCAATTAGATGTGCAGAACGGACCACTCCCCCCCCCCCACCCCCATCACTCACACTGCAACAGTTTGGTGTCTATGAGCAGCTCCAGGATCAGCAGCAGCACCACGAGGACGACCGAGGCCACCAGGAAACAGTTGAAGCCCGCCGACAGCAGACACACCTGCCAGAGCGCCGCCCGTCGTCCACAGCACGGCTTCAGCCAGTTCGACCTGAGTTCCGGGGGGAGAGAGGGGACAAAGACAAACGATACGTCTTCTTGCTTTAACGTCATACTGGTACAGAATGCAGGGAAGAAACAGGTTGATTCTTATTGCTAACGTTGTGCAACAATACTCTTTCAAACAGTCGTTTTTCCACAGCGGGCACGTTTCCTCATACAGGTTCTAAAAATGCTGGTCGTGTGCTTGGATTATTCACAATCTTAAATTGAGCAAAGCTAGATGACAATGCTGAGATAATTTTCTTGAACAAATGCTTAAATTTATGGGTTTCATTGCTCCTTTATCCAATTTTAGCACAAACATTATTATTTTTTGTCTATTCTGAAACTTTCTTCAAAACCAAGTTCTCCTTTTCCTGCCATCCCCAAAATTTAATATATTTTCAGTGTGTGTAATATATACATATATCTATATATGTATCTCATTATCACACCCAGCAATGATTAGCTGCCTGTTTTGGTTTTAATCAAACTCATTAATCGTTAAATCTACAATACATCTACAACTAACTGCAGTAACGATTTGTAATCAACCCACTTCAAGATGGACGTCACAACGAATCAGCCTTAACAAACGGAAAAATGTCTATAACTCGGTCAATTTTACAGACATTACGCTGAATTCTTTTAGTGGTAGTAGCTGACGGTCGTCATCAACACATACTCTGAGCACTGACAGATCTTGCAATGTCTTTGTTTAAAACTTTGCAAGGAAGAGGTTGATATATATTCGTTCAGGGAATGCTAGTTTTTATTTGACATAAATATATGAACTGCACAATCCTTACACATATGCACCAACTAGAACCACTCTTGACGAATCAGAGAGGAATCAGAAATACGTTCGTCCAAGAAAGGCCAGGCTTTTTATTCTTGTTCTAATTTTCTCTTTGGATGTTTTCTCCCTGTCAGAGTAAACCTGGAGGTGTTTCCGACAATGACTGAACGATCCCCATCCTTTAACAACTCTGCTTTCCACAAACACACTATGCAGATGTGCTCTTTTAAGAAAGATTTATGTGTTTGTGTTTGGTGTCTTCACTCTAAGGCTGCAAAAAAAAAAAAAAAAGGTAATATGGCCTTTAGAAAGTATCCCCTATCTGCTTTTTCCCTCCTCTAGGACGAAAGGTAAAAGCAATGTCTGTTAGGCAGACAAGTAAAAAAAAAAACACCCGGTTTATTCAGGTTCGTGGAACGAAAGAAGCAAATGCTGAGAGAGGAAGCAGCAAGCAGCCAGCTCAAAAGGACTGGGAGAACCTGAGAGGAAGGAGGAGGAATTGGAGAAGGAAGAATTAGAAAACAAGAACAGAAAAAAAAGGGACTCAAACGGAGTTAAAAGATGATTTTGACTCGGTGTACGGAAGCCTTCTTTCATGTCTGTTGTTCTTCTTATTGATTGTGCTCAAAGGAAGTTCAAACCCCAAAAGTTTGAAATACTATAAGTTACTGTATAATAAAAGTAGCAATAATTGGTACCCCAACAGGAAATTTATAGTTTGCATCCAAAACACACAGTTTCAATAATTTAGCAACCATTTTGGCCTGTTTAATGGGATCACAATCAAACAATCATTTAATTTTAATTATTATCTTTTAATTAGTAAGTAATGCTTAAAAAATAATACATGGAGCTGACTTATTAAATTTGTTTAATGCTAAATAAGCCATTTGGGAGCATCTAACAAGTAATAATGTCAACAGGAAACAGGTTGGTAAGACAATTTGTTTAAAAGGAGCAACAGCTCCAAATTAAATATGACAAGGGTTTTTTTCTTCTCTTAAAAGAAAGAAAGAACGAGTGGGAAAAGTGCATATATTTTCAAATCTCATGCATCACTGCTGTCAAAACCTACATAATTTTGTCACTGAATGGGTTCAGAAATAAAAGAAGAACTGCTGCCACTAGAAGCCACGACAAAAATTCGAACAGAAATAAACAAGATGTACGTAAATGCTGCTTCTTTTGCTGGGATTCTAATTAAGACGAGGTAATGTAAGGTCAAAAACTCCCCAGGAACCATACATTTTAAATGATCTTTCTTGAATTATTTTAATTATTTGTTATTTTATTTGTCAACGTCTGCGTGGGGGAGCAACAGCACACGAGGCACAGTTAACACTCTGGAGTAGATTGTCAAATAAAAAAAAGTGGACAAAACAAAACAACTGGACTTCTATTCTTACTTCTACGGAATAGAAGTTCAAATTTATTTATTTTTTGCCTTTTTTTGGGAAGGCAAAGATAACTTACATATATATTGAGGCATTAATAACTGAACAATACAAGCTTGGAGCCACATATTCTGAGATTCACTTTAGCACTTTTCTGGGGGGAACAACTTGCTTATTTCAGCAATATAATGTCAAAGCACATTCTGCACATACTACAGCAGCACGGCTACAGTAACGAAATTAAAGAAGATGCTAAACTGACTTGCCTGCAGTGCAGAACTGTCACCAACTCAAACCATTCGCAGAACAAAAGAATCTTTAAAGACTTGACACTGGCTGGCATTAAATTCCATTTAAGTGTTTACTTAGCCACTAAATAAAATAAATGTCTCTGTTCAGTGTTGTTTTTGTAAAACACAAGGTATAAATAATTCTGCTATTTACATTTCACATGGTATTCAAAACCTTTTTGAAAGCTGTGTAGACATAAATTCTTTAAGTTGTAAAGCATGTGGGGGTCCTTTATAGGTGGAATCCTTTTGCTGCTAACATGACTAAACGTATCCATCCTCACCGAAGGTCAGCAGAGACGATGGAGTTTGGCAACACCGTAAACACTTGCATCCAGTGGACTCAGCCTACTATTACAATCCTCTCTGAGCAGCCAGCAGATTAGCAGCCAGGGGTGACAACAGTGAGGTGAAGGGTAATAATTTCATTAGCAAATACTACGGAGGCCTTTTCCTGCTTTCATTCTGCTCCAGGGAAATAATGTCAGGCCCCACTATCTGCCAGGAGGGGGGAAAAAAAACCCAAGGAAGGAAAAGAAACACAGTCACGAGATATTTGTGGACCACCTGTTAAAAGATGGAGAGAGCAGAACAGAGACACACAGCTTAGCTTCAGGGTTGAAAAGCATGATTTAACTCATACTGTGTGAAATCATAATTCATTGAGACCTTTCCCCACAAGCCTGGCAGAAAATGTATTAATTTAATAAACCTGTAAGGAAACTCCTGGCTGGAGGCAGAGTAAATGGCAGTGATGGATTACTCCATGCTCAGAAACTTAATTTTAGGCAAATCTCTTTAAACCTCAAACACTAAAGACCCAAAGTATTTATGAAGAAGTGAGGTTGCCTCTGTGGCGGAGCAAGCTAAAGTGAAAAAGAAAAAAAATCTCCAGTCCAGGGTGAAAACAGGGTCATGTCAAACGGGCGATACCTCAAAGGCTGCTCATGGGCACGGAGGTTTAAAGGACGCTGCGAATGAATAAAATGAAATATGCGGCTTGGCGTGTGGTGTGCACGGGGTCACAAAAACATCAGGCGGTCAGAACACGCGGTGGTAACACACCGAGGGAAAATCGAAATGTGTCTGGCAGCAAAGCAGAGTGAGGTGATTAGATCACGAGACCGATCAATAGTGACCTGCGATGGAAACGATGGCTTGCTGTAAATGATGCTGGACGCAGAAACGGCCCCTCCTGCTGCACGAAGCGGACAAACACATTACGCAGGATGACCGTTTCAGATGAATATGTCCGTTTATTCCTTGCTGGGGGGGCCACATTTGAACAGGCAAGACACGATTTTGGCTCCATCCCTATGGTGCGATCGGCATCCTATCACCATCTCTTTTATTATACTGTCTCCTGTAATTAGGTCAGGACAAAATACAAGATGAACCCATTAGGTAGACACGAGTTAAAGTGAAACTGAGTCAGAGAGGTGATGATCTGTTTCAGTGTGTGTTTTGGGGTCAAAAGATGGAGCAGGAGAGAAGAAAAAAAAATCTCAACAAGGGAGAAATGTATTCAAACAACTAAAAGACTAAAGACTTATCTGATGGATTAAGCATAACAAACACAGTTACAAACTACGGATGAGACACTGCACACACAAAGAAAAAAACAAATCATCAGTCTCACTGGTGCTCCAGTTCTTCCAGTAGCTGAATTATTATTACTGTGTGGTAGAAAATAACTACAAACATTTACTTTGTCACTGTTATCAAATAAATATTTTTAAGCTTTTTTTATGTCAGCATTTTTCCTTTTTTTCCCTACTTTTTATTGCCACTTTACTGCATTTTGGGGAGAAATATTGAAAATACTCCCTTTCGCACATTTATTTGACAGCTTTAGTTACTTTTTACGATAAGTTTAAGAAAAAGACACTACTAATCCAGCAGTATCATATATTATCTTGTACAAAGGAGACTAAAATAGTGCTAGTATCTGAATAAATTAAGAGTTTGTTGCGAGTACCGTGGATTTACTAAAACAGGATTGTGCATGCAGGTCTTGTACCTATATTAAATCTAATTAAATTGCTTTACTGATACTAAGACCCAAACTACTGCACACTGGTGAGTTTATAATCTGGGCACATCTGCAAACATTAGCAAAATATGTTTAGTTAAAAATGCATCTATATTAAAGCATTTGCAAGCATCTGAAGTCATTAAATAAGACCATGAAAAAGAGACCAATTTAAAGCATATTTTCAACTACATATTACAAACCTCTTAGATTTAACTTTAACGTGATTTTGCATGATTTAAATGTTACATTTTTAAGGAATAAAGGTGTAAGAAATAAGTATCTATAAAAAAATATCTTTACAACTTCTCAGAAAAAGCACCCATAAGCCTTGAAAAGATTTAAAAACATCATAAATATGCATGTTCACACAAGTGATTATTTTTCCCATCCCGCCCCCCTCTATCTAACCACATTACATTTTGTGAAACATGTAAACTGAGGAAAACTTTTTATTCGAACGGTTTAAACACGCAGGAGCCAGCATCAGCTTCCACGTCTGCAATGGTTCACAACTACCCCATTTGACTCAGGCTTTTGCATCTCCTCTCAGTTTCTGCCCCTCTGCTCTGATAACTAAAGCCCCATGGTTCCTCGAGTTTGAACTTCAACCAATTCACACCAATCTGCTGAACTCAGCAGGCTCAGGCAGAGGAAAATGGACCACAGCTGTGCCTCTGCGGGCTCCTGAATGGCAGAGGTTGGAAAGCTTCATCTCATTCAGGCTGTCCAATCACTCTCTCTCACTTAGGAGACATTTCATCTCCCATTCATTCGTGCATTCAGCCATTCAATTTTTTTTTTAATTTACCCAAGACAAGCTATAAGTTGAGAGCAATCATCCAGAATGCATAAAATCAAGACATTTCCCAAACTAAATTAATTTCCTGTGTAATCTTTTGAGTTATTTGTGTTCAAGGCATAAAAACAGCTAAGATAGAAATAAAGCCAAGCAATCAGTGATAAAAAGTTAAAGATTTGGGAGATTTCCTTTCACGGTGCCATAAATCATGTGTGGTCTCGTGTCTGGAAAATGACCAAACACTCGCGCTAAATTAGTAAAACAGATGAAAGAGGGTGATGAATTGCACAAGCCAATAAGAGCAAGTGTGGCATCTGGTCCTTCTCATCTTTTTTGTTTTTTTTTAAGATCGACTGGTTTCTAAACACAGTAAAGCATTAAAGCCAAAATCCTTGCATCTTACAACAGGATACAACCTATCACAGGGAACTCAGCACCAACCTATTCCAGAAAAATGGGTTACAGATACCGAACAAATGGAGATGGATGTGGCTCCACGTCCAGAGCGGCAGACAAGCTGTCTCTGATAAATGTTTTTTTATTTTATTTTTTTCTCAAGAGGACACTTGATCTTCCTCCCTGTCGGCCTAAAAGGCGGCTATCTCACGCTTTGCATATTGTGAATATTAACAAACGCCGGTCTCAAATGTTATTTATCGTGTCGTGAATGGTGCCAAGCAGGAGAGCTAATTTGATGGAGAAGTTTCTTTGTCTGTCTGGAAACAACAACAGAAAAAAAAAAAAAGAACAAAGGGCCACCCATCAACCCACAACAGGTACAGCACGGCTCTGGTTTCAAACCTCTGTGACTTACTGCTCCTGCCAAGATTCATTTTAGACTCTGGCAGCATCCTTCATTGCATTGATAAATTGCTACATCTTATTTTAACCTTGAACATTCTCAGCCTCGATCTGATGCGCTCGTTGGGACGTGGTGGGTGAAATGTGACTAAAAAGCTTTTATTTCATTTGTTCAAACGTGTAGAACAATACAATTTGTCTAGGTGGGATTATGTGCTTGACGTTACTTTGTTTTGACCTAGAGCTGCCAGCTTTTAAAGTGAAACTGTTGAAGGAGGTCATCTGCTCCATCCCTCCCTTCCCTTCTCTTCGTGCCCTCCTCTCCTCTCCTCTCCTCTCCAGTCAAAGTGGCAGGTTGACCCATGTGAACCATCTGTCATATCACACCTCTCAGTCTGGCCCCTGGAGATCAGTGGCATATGTTGCTACTGCTGAGGACAGCAGGCTGATCTGAAGGGAACTGGAGCCAAAAATAAGCCGGAGATCTGCTTTTACTTATCTTTCTACTTATTTTAGTGCGATATGTGGCGTACGGAACACATCCAAAACAAATCTTTGTGTCGGCAAATTCAAATAATTCCCGATCGTACAGATGCACGCTCCACAATGTTGTTTATAAAAGTAAAGTATTTGGATAATCATTGGAAAACTTGACTAAAGGTTATCTTTTTTTACCTGTAAAGTTTATTTCCCCAAAATTCACCTGACCTCGCTCTTCATTGGCTGACTGCTTCTAATTTGTCCCGAAATCTCCCATCTTTTCTAGGTTCCCGACTGCACACTTCATGCTTTGTTTACACCACCCACCCTCAACTAAGACTCTCCAGCAAGTTCAAGTCAGACACAAATCTAATAATACTTTCATACAGCTCATTGCTGCCTTACTCACAAACGTCTTCTAACACAGAACTGCAAGCACAGTAGCTGTTTTGCAAAACCAACTTCTGCTTAATTGTTGTGTTTTGCTAAAACTTTCTCCCACAGGCAATTAGAACAAATTTTCTAGACATGTTTTTATGGAGAAGCTTTGTCCGGTATGACACAGAAGGGATGCCATTTAATTTTTTATTTAAAACTATTCTGTCAACTATCATATAAAGGTAAAAAAAAAAAACCAAAAACAATAGGCAGACTTGTTTATGTTTCTGCTTCAGAAGTCATAGGCAGACTTGTTTATGTTTCTGCTTCAGAAGTCATATCTAGAAAACAGCCTAACTAGAAAGTAAATGGCAAGTACAAAATGTTATAGGTAGGAAAAACAAATTGTTGGGGTCTTTTTTTCCATCTCTAAAACTGAAACAGAGAGCAACTATAGCTGTCACAGCGAGGCAGCAAGGTACGCAATCACATCCAAAGTGCAAAACCTAAATCAACATTCTGCGTTTAAAAGAAAAAGTCCTCGGTGATGAAACCCTGGTAGTTTTGACCAATTTAAATCATGCGGCACGCGGAACATCCTGCCATTGTTTCATTCCTCAGCTGTCACACCGCTGAGTCACGGAGGGAGCAGTAACAAGCTGTTTGGCTAAACGATAAACAAATGCATGAAACATGAAACTCTAATAACGAGAGCGCCTTGGAATGCCTGTGACCTGATAATCAGGAATTCCAAGCGTACCGCGATGCTTACATGGGTGAGACGCTGCACAGACTTTCACTAGTTCACTGAATACTTCCACTCAGTCAACGATAGATTACCTTTTATTAAAGTGAATATTTATACTGCTGGTTTATTAAACTCTCCCAGGAGACGTCATGACTTTTCTGTTGCACATTGCCAAGTCTCGGGAGACATATGGTGTTAATATCAAGACGCCCTGGGGGATGTTAATTTTTGGGATGCTGTCAGATCTTTCCCTTTGCTGTGGCATTGCTATTAATGCATTCTTTCTATTCATTATGTGAGCCTGAGAGTGAGGTGGCTATAGGGGAGGCTGACAGAGTGGGTTGTTTGGGACAGGACCCATCTGTCCCTGCCCTCCATCCCACAGAGCCATCAGCCTGATCCAGGCCAAACAGGCAGAGTCCAGCCAGGCGTGGTCCGCTGATGCACCAGGGGCTTCAATGGCGAGATGCCGGCTGCTCTAATTAAGCTTTTGCTGTTTGTCTACCTTTTCTGCACGGATGCCAACTTCACAGCATGCCAGGAGCATTGTGAGTCACGCTTCCTGAGAGGAGAGAGCCATGAGCACTTGCTTCGGGTGGGGGTGGTGGGGGCTCATGGAAGGGTGTATCCTGTCCTGAGAACACTGGGACTGCAGCATTGTAAAAACGGTGATAGGAGAACAAAAAACGCCTAACAGGCAGAGAGAGTACCACAACAAGGCTCCATCGCTTCAGAAAAGCCACAGTGCTAACAACACTCCTTTGTTTTCTGCCAGTTATCGACGGTGTGAACACAAACTCTGTGTGGAGGAGAGAAATTGCTGTGTCATTAAGCTACAAAGTGCACACGAGTGAAGACAATACCCATTTAACATGGTGACGCTAATTCATTTATTGCCAAATAGCCTCATCTTACGGACCCCAATATGAAATGAGGCATGATTCAACACACCAGGTGTAATTACAATGTGCAAATACAGGCAACGGAGAGACTGACAGCACAGCTTCTCACTGATGGGGTAGATTATAGATGGTAATAATTACAATTCTGCCTTATTAGGAATGCAAACCTTTGACACAAAAAGCAGCCATAATATCTCAAATACAACATATTTGGTATCTTCTTAACTGCAGAGTCAAATATTCAGGATTTCAATCTATACGGTATTAGATTTAAGGCTTTTTGTGTACACATAAATTATGAAAAAATGCCATTGATATTCATGCTTCTAGTTCGTCTTCAGCTTTTGAGACATGATAACAGAAAATGGTGGTGATTAAAGTGTTGAGTTTATGCAGTTTAGGAATCTTCTACATTTATTGATTGCTGAGCCTCTTTTGCAGAATGAATATATTAAAGTTGGTGTTAAAGCTTTAATTGTTCCAAACAAAACAAAAAAGAACTAACTGTGGTGTTTTTTAAGGCTTACCCGTCTCTGTTGTCCTCCTCATCTGGATTAGAGATGAGCTGGGATCCAGCAAGGGATATGTCCAGCGCTGCCAAGGGCAGGTCTCTGTAGGCTAGGCTGACGAGCTGGACTGGAGCCACACACTGGTTGTCCTCCTCCACCTGCTGGGAGATGACCTCCAGCTCTGAGGCTCCAGTCTTGGAAGGAACCCTAGGACACAGAACACACGCCCAAACCAAAGCGGCAAGCCGGTCAGAGAAGTCACGTGTTGAATGGATAGTTTTGTTTCTTTCATTTAATTACAAAGAAGCTATTTCTCCTTCTAATATAACCCAGTGCAGTTAGTGTGAGGTATATAGATGGAAAAGATGTAGTCCAGAGATGTATAAGTTCTGATTATTTAAATCTGCCAGTGCCCCTACTTAGGGAATTCTTGAGGTGATGTGGCGATATCTTAATTTTGATGAATGACAAATTTCTTATTTCATGTGTTTTATTGGCATTCAAATAACAACTAGTATTTCAAATGATCAGGTGTGTTTTCTTTGCTCTGTACCAATATATAATACAGCCTGGTATTTACCAAGTACCTTCAAGTGAAGTCTGCTGTACATACCAGGTACCAGGACTCGCCCTTACCTGGGAAGTACAAGGTGAGTATCCCGTGCATACCCTGTTTTAAACTGGTACGTTCCAGGTACATACTCAGTAAGTACCGGTCTGTATTATGTATTGCTACCCTCTGTTCTATTTTCAACAACATCTTTAATGTAGAGTTTAAACGATTTGCACAATTCTGCACCAACATTTTTGTTTATATTTTACATAGGGACAATATCTTTCTTGAAGTTATACTGTACCTTTCAGCTAGATGTTCGTTTTGATTATTAATAATAATAATGATAATATTTAAACTAAAGATCTAAATCTAAACTTTAGTGAGGCTCAGAGCTTCACTGACACTGTCAGTATCATCGTTTCAACCACTCAAAATGTTTGCGCTTAGTGCCAAAGCATGGTATTTTGTAACTAAAAGTGGCATTAATAATAGTATTAATAATGGAAAAACAGCATAGAAATTAAGTGGTTGCATGTAAGTGTCAAGAAAGAAAGATAAAAGTAGTCTACTGTATATTTTTGGTTTATTTTGATGTTTGCAGAGCCAGTCCGGGTATCATTTTATCTGCCAGGGAACTTGAATATGTAGGGAGAGCTGCAATCCAGCGAGCTCAGCCAATGGCGGACAAGGATAAGTCACCCTGGAACAGGAGGAGCACATTACTTGGATGCAGTCCCAGTGCAGCGAGCGTGGAGGCATCAATAACTGGAGTACTTATCAGTGGAGGAAGGAATTGATTACGAGACAGGGTGGAAGAAGAGACAGGCAACTGGCGAATTTTCCAACCTGTGAGCTGCAGGTGAAACAGTATTAAAAAAAAAAGGTTGAAAAAATCTCTGAGTAGATTCATTTTTTACTAAATATTAATGTCTGTAAGTTTAATTGTCTTCTGGTTTACTTCTCGGATAACAACAAATGCTGCTTATTCTTGTTTCTTTTTCCTGTTGACTCTTTTGTTACGCCGGTGGAGCTATAAATGTATTTGCAGCGTGAGGGTCAAACATGTCCGTCATAAAAACAAATGGCTTCGCATCACGGGCGTTATCTGTGGAGCTGACCCGTGTGACCAAGTGCAACAAAGGACACTAATCATTCATGACAGACACAAACTGTTTAGTGCATCAATATCACATTTCCAGACAATTGCAGAGCAGGCCAGGAGCCATTATATGCAGAGCACAGTATAGAATGGCTGATCCTGGAGAGGGAGAGGGAGCTTCACATCCGAACACTCTGACAAAACCAGTTAAAGGCTAGGCTGTTTTTTTTTTTTTTTTTACAAGAATGCAATAACAGCGAATGCCACAAGGAAGCCAAAAAAAGAACAACACCGAGCATGCATGGCTTCAGGGACTGGGTGTAAAAAGAATGCATCCAAACTTGCTAATATTTCTAAATGCAATCCTGACACATTACATGACCCTGGTTTTACAGCCTTTCTTGTTTTAAGTACTTTGTGTGTTAGAAAACTCTTTTTTTTTCCATCACTGTAAAGCCAGGAACAGTGACACCCCTTCCTAAATGTATTTATTCATATTTATTAAATACGTATTTTTCACAACTTTTACTACAACCAAGTCATTATGTGGTGATCAACTTTTTAAATAGTTTATCTCAGCGTTGGTTCAATTTAGTAATATAAGTAATAATTACATTGAGTGGCAGGGGAATTGTTTATTTTGAGTAAAAAAAAAGTATTTAAGGCTAAAACAAACAAAAGCAAAATAAAAAAACAAATAGATTTTGTTTCAGAAACCTCAAATCTTATAGTAATTTTAACTTTTTTTTATAGGAAACATCACAAATGCTCATGTTTGGGGTCTCTAAAGTCATTACCAAATCAGTGACTCTGAGAAAAAATTAAACTTTTCTCATAATTTGGGGTCTCTTAAGTCTAAAAATATCTCACTGGAAAGTTAGATAAGATCTCTGGTTCAGATTAGAATTATCAATCCTTCCCAAATGTATCTCCTCCCAACTTCAACTTGAAATCGCACTGTACCTGTGGTTGGAAAGTGGAAAATCAAAAGTTGGAAAAACAGAGCCGTACCGGCCCTGTTTTGAGAATAAAACTGTGCTAGTCTCAGCTCTGTTTTCTGTGCTATTATTAACCGTCAGGTTGGGTACTGTGTGTTCTTTTCAAAAAGCTGTTGTGTAATTCGGATCTGTGCAACAATCTCCAAAAACACACACCCTGCAGAAAACAAGGGAGGAGTGGAGTCGAGGGTTTCACAACGCCCCCTAAAATCAACAACTGCAAAGACAGGTTGCATCTGAAAACTTTGGTCAAGTAATACTGTTGTTTTTTTGATCAGGCTGGACATTATATTCATTTAGTAAATTAAAACGTAGCATTCCTTTAAAGAATGCATATCACCCACCACCTTTCATGCCAGAGTTTTAAACAAAATTGTAGCTGCTGTGTTTTGTCAAACCCTGAATGTAACATTTTGCACAATCTCATAAGATATTGCAAGATCTTGCATGATTTGTTGACACTCATGTATGTATGTGTTGTGAAAGACTGTCAGCAACTACCACACCAAATCTTAGATCATTATCTGTAAAATGTACTAAGGTATAGCCATTTTTGTGTAGGCTAAGGTCGATTAGCTGGTTGGCCATCTTTAATTGGGTTAGATGAAGAGCCAATAATTACTTTCTGCGAGTTTCATTGATGTTTGGCTGTGAATTTAACCGAATGTGAACTACACTTCTCTGTGTTGTGTCATCAGCTGACAGCTTTCTGAACAGGAGAGCCAGTCGTGATTCATAGGGATTGCTTCAAATCGTCTCATACCTTAGCTAACAATACTTGGACTAAAACACAAATACCGAGGTGTGACCTTACATCAACTTTAAGGAGATCATATTATAAACAACAGGCAGGATTCCTTACACGTAGAACACATGTGAATACTAACTCGTTGGGATGTCAAAACAGGAAAAAAAACTAAACAAAACATCAAATCCATTTTATTGCTTTCTGTCAAGGTGATAAAGGCAGAGAATTCACCGATTTCGGAGCGGTAAATTTTCTGCTTCTGTCACTTCGGAGGACTTTAAAGTGCTGCTTCAGCACGACCTGTAGCTCAGCTGAGGGCATCGGTATTATTGTCATTCAGGGAGCTCACTGAAACAAAATATTAGGCCATCTGTCTATAACCCAGCTGCTCTGTCTAACCAAACAGGTTTGAGTTTGGACACTTGGCGCACAGCAATGCAAAGTTCCTGAGAAAAAGTTTGCGTTTGTCAAACCAGATTATTTTCCCAGCACTTCTCACATTGACATCCTGGGGCAAATTGACATTTTCGCAGCCAATAAAATGTTAATAAATTTGTTTGTATTGGGACTAATCTTGGTGCTTTCTTCAAACTAATTAGAGCAAATGTTCTTATTTGGCTTCTAATAAAGGCAGATTGAAACATTTGAATCTACAGAGAATACATTTAATAAACAGCAGATGAGGATTTCTTATCATAAAAAAAAGATACAAACCAATACCAACATAGTATTAGTTAGACTTCCAGTACTTTCAAAATGCCCCACTAATCCCAACACCAGGACATGTATTTCATGTTTTGAGCATAAAACCTGGGTACTACAATATATTTAAGTATGATTGGTAAAGAATTTGGTTGACTACGTTGAGAAACGCCATGTGGTCGTGTTGCTCAGAAGACACTACAGTGACCATGGCACTTATACTTTAAGCTGACTAAAGTGTGTCAAAAAGGGCTCTGAATACAAAGATCTTCAGTAGAAACAATCTATACTGCCCATCTCTGGACTGACATCGACAACTGGCTAACCTTTAGAGTCAGTCCCATTCAAGATGACCTTAGGGAACACATACACAGCTATAACTAAAATCTGCTGCTGTATTAGTCGGGACTCATTCACAAGCCATACTCTGAGCTCTAATACGTCTCACAAGATCTCACATGGGCATAATGTCGTTTACAAGGCTCGACTCAAACAGCTCTGTTTTCAGCATAAGATAAATGTAAAACTCTGGCATGGAAGGCAGTTTGCGATATACAGATATACATTCTTTCAAGAAATGCTAGGCTTTTACTTTGTTGTTTTTTATGGGTTTTGTTTACAAAAGGATAACAAATAACTGACATTTAAAAACTGTGTTATTAAAGTATTAAATAACTAACTAACGTAGACTATGTGCACAAAACAGACCCATAAATCTCAACATATTTTACCCAAAATATGCTGAAATTAAAGGATTTTTTGTACACTGATGCTCTTGTCTTTTGTTGTGGGTATTTTTTCAAGCTGCAGACACAAAATTTGTAAAATACAGTAAGTGTGCAACGGCATGATTTTATCAGCCATGTTTTAGTTAGAAAAACTTTGCAGAACTTGGTGAACCCAAGCCATGTTGAAGAGGTGAGTTTTAGCAGCAAAAGATGAAACACAGTGAGGAAACCCCAGAAATAATACCGTTTTAAATTGCATTACAAAAAACAGGTAAAACAAAGATGTTTGAGTTTATTGTCCTAGCACTTCTAATATTTTTCTTCCCATGTTCCATGGCTCCCAGAGCAGTGATGCTACGAGCTCAGAGGACGATAGAGAAGAGCATCAGGAGCATCAAGTCTAAAAATGGCTGGGGTGGAGAATAACTCCAAAGTCCTTTCTCTGAATGACAGTTTCCTATTTGTCACTACATACAAAAGTCATTGGCACCTAATTGGGACATTCTGTTATTCGGGTGCAGATGTTTTGCAATAATTTCAACCCTAAAAACTGACTCGTAATTAACCATAAACAGTGATAATCTGCTGGTCTGAAGCCCAGACCGAGGTCTCTGTTGGCAGCAAGCATCACCCTGAGCTTCGCAGTAGATGCAGCTGACTGAACACACTTTGCATTCACCTCTCACGCTGCTCCACACTACTCCATTCCACTTCCTCCCACTCAGCTCCCTTCTCCCAGTCCCTTTTCTTAGCCCCAACCCCTACTGTAATCAGAATGCGGGGGATGTTCGGAGGACCACACACACACACGCACAGAGTAATAATTAATAAGAGAAGATGACATGTGAACACCCCTCTTGAATGCTAAGAGAAGCCAGCAGAGGTTTGCTCTCCCAGCGGCTCCCGTTCAGCATCACACTCACAGGAAGGTCATGAGGAAAATCCAGGTGCCATTCTCCCAATCATACCCCAAAATCTGGGGGAAAAAAAAGACTTTCACGCTCCGTTCCACCGTTTGACACGTCACTCCGGCAGACATTACACTCACTGGGTGTTGCTCATGTCAGGGTCTTGTTGCTGCTAACAGGCGTCCACACTAAATGAGACCAAGTGTGAAGTATGATGTCACCGATGCAGAAACCTGACCTACAAATACAAGAAAATACAAAAAAAAACAGTGACGAGGACATTGAGTTAGCTGTGAACTTCATGTGGGATCTTCATTAGTTTCAGTAGAGCAGCTAATACATCAAAATAAAGCATTTATTCTGAAAGAGCATGAAACATAAAGGAGTTAAGAAATATAAATCAGCTCTTTTTTTTCCTGTAGGCACTTTGCTCTAACCCTGGATTAAGACTTGCACTGTTCTGCACCCTGGAAAGGTCACAGTGGAGTCAGTGGGATCCATGCAAAAAAAAAAAAAAAGATCCAATATCACATCTCGAGTTGTCCTTTTATCATCCTAACTACAGCCTATAAGGAACACATTTCTTTTTTTTCCCATTTCATTTTGCACAACAATCGCTGTGGGCTGTTTCTGCACAATCTGTCAGCGTTTAATGCAAAAAAAAAGGAAGCAGTTGCAACCATTTCCCAGCAGATGCACGTAAACAGTCATGAGGCTGTTAAACATGTTGTGCTCAGAGGCCACTCAGCCTCGTGCTCGTTGCTAATTAAGAGCCGCACAAACGTAACGGAGGCTCGGGGGGAAGAAAAAAAAAAGGCGCACTAACCTCTCTCTCTCGCGCGCGGTCTACATCGCGGACGGCGTGGTGTCGACTCCCTCGCCCTCGCGGGGAGGGAGAGTGAAGCTCGGGTCGTGCCGTGTGTGGGTCGCCACGCAGCCGCGTCGCCCCTCGGAGGACAGCTCTCGACGAAGACACCTCCTCCTCCTCCGGGCTGGAAGAAGCACCATCCTTCAGCGAGGCTGTGTCACCGAGTCAGCGGGATAACGGCATCTTCGAGCGGGGGGGAGGTGGAGGGTGGTGGTGGTGGTGGTGGTGGGGAAGGGGCCACGCACTAATGTGCTCGCAGGGCTTCCCCCACAATCACGCCAGGGACTCCGATTAGAGAGAGGGAGAGAATAAATAAATAAATAAATAAATAAATAAATAAATAAATAAATAAATAAATAAATAAGAAGCAAAGCAGAAGACGAGCCGGGGAGCTGTCCAAGGTTTGAAAACACGGATTCCAACGGTTACTGATGCACGTCGAGCAACGTCAACGCGAAAAAAATAAAATAAAATAAAATAAGAACAACAACAACAAAAAAAAAACGACGTAAAATGTCCGTCAAACGAAACGAAACGCAGCTGTGTCGGTACAATTAACGGGAAAAAAAGGGCAGAAGAAAGAGACGGTCCGCGATGAGGACTTGGCGGACCGCACGTCCCTGTTTCGGAGCCACCCTGGCAGCGTCGACGTACCGACGCTCCGGCTTCAGCTCCTCGCGCGATAACTACCCACCCGCACGCGGGAAGAAAACAGGAAAAAAAACAAAGCTAAATGTATGGCCAAACTAGACGTATTTATTATTACTTTTTAGCTGCACTGTTTCTGTTTCCAGACTCCTTTTAGGATGTTATCCTCATTTGTTTAGCCTGAAACAAAAACAGCAACCAAAAGAAGCTTGTAGCTTAATTTAAAGTGGGGTTATGTGGAATGGGTATAAGCGATTAATATCTTACCTGTTTTAGATACCTCATTTTTTTTTGGCTAGTCCGAGCACAGCCAAGACCGCCTTAAAATACCTCCAGTCTGGAAGATTTCACAGCGGAGGTGATAAAGTTGGTTACTTTATGGGCTCAGGTTTAATCTGAGTCACTCGCCAAAGTGATCCGGTTCACACGAGCTCAGCTAAATCGGCTGAGTTTCGGGGCTTTCGGCTGTTTTTACGGCGAGTCCGCTAACTCGTGGACTTATTGTGGATTCGGATCGTTGAGCCAGGTGATTCAGTAACCGACCAGGCTCCAATTCATAGCAGTTCACATGAAAGCTTCTATAAACCTTCACACCACTTTTGCATTACGCTGTTATTTGTGTTGAATTTTGTCATTATTTGCAAATGCATATAACAGCACCGGCAGCTAGCTGTTATCATTTCCACTGCATGCAGGAATATTATATTATATTATTTCTGCTGTTATAACCATGTAATGCAAAGTTTAAAGCTTTATATAACAGCAATTGCTTAAACCTCTATAAACATCTTGAGATTGGAAGTATTTTAAGACAGTTGCAATACAATTGGATTTGGACTAACCAGTAGTTTGTCAACTGGGTCAGAATTTAACTTTTTTTCAAACTGAGGTTGTTTATAGAGCTATACAGTAGGTAAAAATATATACGTTTTAAAACTTTTCCACAGAACCCCACCTAAAAAGACCAGAACTATCCCTTTTAAGGTGTTAATCCTCAATTGCAACAGAATTGCAGAGACCAAATATAGCAGAGAAGTAAAAGTTACATGCTCATCAGATTTCCACTTTCACTAGCTAAATTAAAAAATACTTATTATTGCCTCATGTCAGACAAAAGATCCCTTCAGGTTCAGTTAGACAGAGGCTGCCTGCTGCTCTAAACCAAAATATATAAAAATAAGAAGCCTATATAAAAGTCTATGAAATAAATAATTTATAAAGCAATTAGTAACTTTATTTTGAAAGGCAAAAACGAAATAATTTAAACTATCAGCTTTATAACATGTTTCTTCACACAGGGAGGACAGTACGTTTTTGTCTCTAATCTTAAATTGCTTAAGGTTTAGATAAGGACATCTAAAGTTGAAAAACTGTCGAGTGCATGCAACTTCTCAGTGAAGCACTAATGTTTTTCTAAAGATCACTAATAAAACCCTGAAATAATTTTGTTGTGAACTGACACTAAACAAGTTATACACAACGATTCCTTTCTATTTTCCTTATTAAAAATGTACATTTTATGGAAAAGCTGTATTTTTAAAATTTTAAAGAGCTGAAAACACGGCCCCCAGTGAGTGACAGCAAATGTTTAAAACTATTTAAAAGTACAATTTTAACATTCGATAGGAAAAGGAAACCTGTGGGAAGGAAAACAACAACAGCAAAAACGTCAGAAGATGAGTAACGGTTTTGCACAGACAACAATTATACTCAGAAGGAAGTGACGCGATTTTTGTCTCATACTAAAAGTTCTCACGGCTCGATTCGTGCCGTCTTACATACCAGTCATTCATGCACTTACCAAACCCAGAAACACTGCATTCACAAGTGCAACAGGTATTTTCCTCTCCCATCCTCTGCCTGACGCCACAACTTACCTAAAAATAAAACTTCACTGCCCACAAGGTTAAAATGATAAAAAAAACAAACAAAGGCTTTAAAGCCTCGGGGACATTTGTGATGTGTTAGGACACCGGAACCTTACAAAATGCTAATAAATAACCGGGTATCAGTGGTAGTATCTTGACATTTCATTTGTCATTCACAAAGCGGACAAACTGCCATCACAACATTCTTTTTGAGCAAAAGCACGCCCACACGAGAAAACCTTTCAGAGATCCAGACAGACGCCACAAAGATTCACCTTCGGGGACCTGAGCTAGACACCAAAAGCTGGGATTTTATGATCTGGTATATAGGTAAGTTTGTTGCTTTTTATGTAAGCTACTGACCTATTTCTGGGGTAGAGCTAAAGATTTGTTAATGATTTTCTTTTCTTCCCATGAAGCCATTTATACATTGTTTTAATTATCAGCCTTTTAACTATAGGACATGTTTTCCTTAGTGGTGACCGATTACTGCCTGAGAAAACCACTTTCATTAAAAAAATAAACGGATATATTTTTGATCCAAGGAGACAGGAAGAGAAAGACATTCCCAATGATGGCAGGTAATATATATATATATATATATATATATATTACATAATAGCTGTAACAAAGTAAAATCTGGATTTAAAATCCATTTTGATTTCATAGAACACGGAAAACCCTGCGAGGCGCAAGAGGCCACTTATTGCATGAACGGAGCTACATGTTATAAAATAACTTCAGTGAATGCGCTTTCCTGCAGGTAAGTTGCTTCATTTTTTTATTCTAAACAACACGGAGCTTAAATGTGAGAATGTCTAGATGCTTAAAGTGGCAATATTGTTTGCAGATTTCCATATTAAAAAAAAAAAAACTTTACATTTTAGGTGCACAGAAAATTATAAAGGAAGCAGATGTGAGCTGCTTCAGCTCTCGTCCCGTTTTCTGAATGACCAGGACACGGGATTATTAGCAGCGGCCATCATTGTCGCCATTCTCATCTTAGTGGTGCTGGGCTTCGTTATCTACTACACATACAAGTATGTAAACAACATATTAAGGGTTCGCAATGTTAAAGATTTGGAAATATCAGTAAGATGTTTCAACTTTACAAGCTTGGCTTTGATTTACATCACCAAAATGTAAAGCTAATGTCCTTTTTTTCCCCCTTTTCTTGCACAGGATGGTAAAAACCAACAAGAAAATAAAAAACCAAGAGTATCAAAATGTGAAATCCAAAGCATGAACTGTTCTTCTGATGTACATTTAAATTTTATTTTATTTTTACTATTTGTGTGTCGATGTTATAAAAGAATATGACTTGTTGGACAAAACGGATAAAAACTGCCGTTTCGGCCACGGATGAGCCAAGATGAGGGGCCGACGAGTTCTCAGATGAAACTTCTGGATTTTGTGTTTTTAGCTACAGAAAGGCGTCAGATACAAACGCGTCCCCGAGGTGCCTTTAACAAGGTGATGAAGTTGCTTCTGCAGTTAAATCACATTTCAGTGTGTTTGTTTAAATGTATTTACGAATCCAAAACAGATTTTCTTAGGTGACAGTGGACTCATAATGTAACCTAATGTAACTATAACATTTGGAATACATTAATAAATTTTTTTTGGTAAATGTTTACATGCAAGCTATGGTTCTTACCTAATATTTTCACACATTTCTGCAATGAAGTGAGTCAACCCATCAGCATTTCATTCATGGCCTGCAGTTCCCTTTACCATTCTTACTCCCAAGTCTCGTTGAAACCATAAACATTACAGCTGCTTCTTGAAAATGTCTGCACTTGTCAGTGATCTCACTTTCCAAAAATTGCTGGCTTTTTTTGTTTTTTGCAAAGCTGGAAATTCAGGAGTAAGTGCAAACAACAAGGCCCTGGTCAGTTCACTTAAATCTAAAACTAGGCAAAAACGAGAAGCGTTTAAAGTACAACGGGGCTACAAAAACGCATTTAATTAAGCGTGCAAAGAAGAGAAATAACACTCGGACTGCTGGGGGTAAACTTTGTTAGTCTTTCAGGATCCTCTGCAGATATAAATCAAATGTAGAGATAAATAAAAAATAAAAACTTGAGCTGCTGACAGCCAAGTTTGTCATTAAAATTCCTGATACAATGACAGACACACTCATTCAAGCATGAAAAAGTCTGGTTGAACTCGAACAATTCACTTCTTTTATTTTGTCAATGGTAAAATGAGGACAAAGGCACTCAGTGTGTTGGTTATTGGCTGACTGATGCTATTAGGTCAGCACACATTTGTTTAAAGACAGGCTGGTATGAGGAAACGTCTCGGATTCAGCAGAAACTAAAAGGTCATAATATGTAGGAGGTTTACCAACACTGCCATCTTCAGCCATTGTGTATACATATTATTATTATTCTCTCACAGACAAAATATGAAAAGTATGTAAACTTTAAAAGAAAAGATGTGCTTTAAATTCCAAGAAGGCCTTTAAAGTTTTGCTACAGGTCAGTCATTTAAAACGCAGCTAACTGCTTCCACCTAGTGGCAGAAAGGCTTCACTACCTGCAGGGAGCAACAAAAATAAAAGTGAGTGTAACCACAAAGGTAAACATTTCCAAACACAGTCTTCACCATGTTAATAAAGCTGTGCATGATAACCGTTCGTTATAATTTCATAATTGAGAAGTCGAGCATGAGACACTTTCCCACTCCCATCTGTAGATAATAATAGAGATTTAAATTTTCTCCACAATTCCTTTGCATGTGCAAACACTGGTTAAAGAACTCATCAGGATACAAGACAATAAAAATACAAAAACAAAACCACCAAGAGGAGATTCTTTTTGGGGTCAGAATATAAAGTTAAAAACCTCAGAGAAGTGGAGAAGACAAAATGTGATTTTTTTTTTTTGTCGTCTCAGTTCTGGAAACCAAAATAAGAACAAAAACCAGAAGAAATCAAAGCCATCACCTCTGTAAGTTCTGAGTGACGGTTCCTGGCCGCAGAAAACGAGACAATCAGACAAAAAAACAAAACAAAAAAACCCACAAGTTGTTTCATATATATTGTGTGTGTGTGCGTACACACTATTCATACATCTGGTTACTGGTGTTGTATTGCTTTGCATAGATGTGGAATAAAAAACTGGTGTTACACATTTATTTTAAATCAGTAATCATAATCCAGAGGCTTTCAGAAAGAATTTCAAAGTTGTTCTTTGAAGATTAGTTATTTATTTACCTAGTTTTAGTTTAAGTATTTACTCAGCTACTTTCAGATCATTTTTAGGCAATTAAAGAGAAATTTCACGTTTTTAAGTAAAACAAGGCAACCATCTCAAGATAAAAAACAGTGTTTTGTCTACATAACTAACTTCGCAAATAAAATCTATTGTCAAATAGTATCTGAATGGACTTTGTTATTAGCAGCCTGGTGCAAAAAAAAAAAAAAATCTGATAAGCATCAGACAGGTAAAAAAAACATGTCTGTTTTCTGTTTGTTGTGCAGTTTAAACCTAAAAAAGTAGAGGAACTAGAAAAGCTGGGGACAAAATAAGAAGTGGGGAGCCTAAAGTAAACTGAACTGTATCGGACAACAACAAAGAACACAAAACAAATGAGGTCAGAAATGCTTTTGGCCCTTTACTTGACCTATTTTCTGTCCACTGAAGCGTCATCAGAAAACGTTTCAGTGGAAAGACGGCAGTCAAGAATGCATTCTTTCAAATGGGAAATCGACAAAAGGGCTGAGGTATGCCAAATTACTCAAGAGCTCAGTCGAAAGTCAACCGCCTACATTTTTCAGTATGACAATAATCCCAAATATGCTGCCGACGCACTAAACGCATACCTGGATAGAACAGCACCCGGTCAAAACAGTATCACAGATCGGTTTCACCTGAACCTGGCCATCAACATTATTCAAGCAGGGTGGGATCATCTTTTACAGAAGAGAACAAAAGTTGTCCAACAACTTCACACACACTTAAACAAATAAAAAATTACAACTTTTGATTGTCCTTTGATAAATCAAAAAGGATTTTGTAAAAACTACTTGAACTAAATGAGAAAAAAAAACTCCCTTAGAGAGTTTAGATTGTGTCAAGTTTTGATCTTGTAAATGTTTTTTTTGTAAAACTCCACACCTATCTTCAGCAAAGAACAAAAAACGAGGCTTTTTCAGAGTATTGTATTTAAAAGTTATATCAAAACTTCACAACATGTGTCCGAAACTCTTCTTTGCTCCGTAACCTCACACATTTCTGTGAAAAACTTACTTGTTTCTGGCTTTTTCAAACTCGCGTGCAATTTTTAGCGCGGTAGCGTTCAGTCCCACGGACTGCATGTTCGTGATGATGGTGACCACAACCCCCTGCGGGAGGACGAGGACGGGTCCTCGTCGCTGGTCTGCGTCCTCGCTGGGTAACACTAGAAGAACACTGCTGGCCCCCACAGCTCCTCCCGTGTGAGACACGTAATGACTCCGCTCCCTGCATTGGCCGTATTTTTGCAGTTTCTCCACCACCAGCCAGCCTTGGGCGTAGAGTCCGTCCTTATCCCAGCTGGCCTCCGTCTTGTCCACGGGTGCCCACAGCTCCGTGGCTGTTTTGGGTTGGAGGAAGCCAGGGAGCAAGCCCTCGTTCTCAAAGTGGGCCACCTGGTAGCTATAGAGCAGAGCATTACCGAAGAGCAGCAGGTCTCCCACCGTGGACAGGAAGCCGCCTCCTGCCCATTTGTAGGAGTTGTCGACATATGGACAGTTTACAACTCGCCCCCTCTTGCTGACATGATAAAATCTGTGGAGAAGCGTCAAAAAGTAAAACGACCCCACATTTGGATTTGATCAAGTTAACCGCTCCCTTCAAATTATAAAGAAAAAACAGACCAGTTTCTACTCTAATAATACAGACTCAGTTAGCACCTGGTATTTAAATTGATATTTAGCTATCAGAATGCATTCGGACAGAGCTAAATACAGGCTGTAATGTGCACTGAAAACGTTTTTTCACTCAAACCACATTCGGAGGTAGTCTGGACTTTTTTATCTGCATATATTTGGTGGTCTGATATGTCCTTAACTGATGTGACCTCATGTAAGCAGTAGAGTTATTACCTGGATGTCTCAGGGAAAATCTGAATAAAGATAAAGAGCTACAGTATCCTTGGGAATATTCTGAAGATACAGCTTTTTTTCAGCTAGAAGTTTTTATTAAACTATTTATCAAACTCTTTTGAAATATACATCCATCTGTTAGGGTTTTATTATTCAGAGTGGATTATCAGAAAGCTGCATGGCATATTTCTCTTTAATTTAAAGCTTGGTTTGATTGTTTTTAGAGCTGATTAGACCCGCTGTGGTCACTTTGATGTGCTGTGTCACTCACAGAACAGTGAGCAGCGTTATGTCTCAATAAACTATCCTAATAAACACTGATGTTACGTTCAAAGTAAAGCTGCCCAGAAAACCAGCTGGCGGCTGGCAGCGCACCGTTTGACTGTGATGGAGATGAAGGTTTAAATCTTCAGTCTTTGCTCTGACACAAGGCTCTGCGAAACACACAGCACGCTGGTTTATTTCTCTCAGAACTCCACAGAAATGCGACTGAAACGGCTCTGAACCTTGTTAACGTCTAAACAATAATAAAACAGTTCAGATGTGTGAATGTTTTGTCATTTTTAGAGAAACATTAGCAGACTTTGTTGGTCACCGACAGCCCACAGTGTGACATTGCTGCCGACTAGCACCCCCTTGTGGCTCCCTTTCATGAAAACAAATTTGAACATAATTCTGCCTATAAAAAATACACTTCAGATCATTTGTTTTTTTCAGGTGTTGAGTTTGTTGATTCACATAGTTCTTATCTTGCTGCTAAATGTACATATTTCAAATACACTTAATTTCATTTAGTTATTTAAGGCTTAAAAAGTGTCATGTTACAGTGTGATTAACGATTTAACAGCCTGTTAGTGAGTTGAGAGAATGTAGGCAGAACTTTTGTATCAGTGGTAAAGACCCACATCCCTCGTGAGCAGACTAGCTCCAAAATACAATATGGCAGCGTCCTAAAAATCAGACATTTTAGCTCCAAATGTGGACAATGCAAGTTAATGGAGTCGCTTTGTCCATCTTTATTTATGTCGATAGTGTATCTACATACAGAGTGACATCTGATCGTAGAAGCGCTTGTGAATACACTTTGACTGCAAGGTGTGACTGCCCTCAATCAAAGCTGACCACTTGCAATTGAATCACCCGAGACAGATCTTTAATGCAATAGCTGTCGAGATCTGCCTGCACTCAGCTGTGAAGTACTCTAATACATTATAGTGGACATAATGTGAAAGTGCAGGTTATAAATTACCTGGAGCGATGGTAAAGAATCGGCTCGTTCTCATCGGGAACGGTGTTGAGCATTCCCAGCTCACGAAACATGTTCATCATCACATCCAGGAAGCTCTGACCGGCAGCCCGCTCCAAAACGGCGCTTAGAAGGGTGAAGGCATGAGTGGAGTACAGGAACGTGGTGCCTACATGTAGTACAACACAAATCCTCAAAGATTTGTTGGATTTTAATAAGTTCACAGGATGTGGAAACTCGGCATGTGTTTTTTACCTGGTTTGAAAATGAGGGGGTCGTCCTTAAAAAGGTCCAAGGCCTGAAGGACGCTTTCAAACTTGTTCTTCAAGTAGTACTCCTCGTGGTCAAATGCCTTTTTTCTTTTAGCCGGACTGGATTTTTTACATTTAGAGTTCTGATCTGCTGTGGGCTCATCTTTGTTCTCAGATGAGTTCTTATCCTCCTCTTTATCTTTAGCGGGCGGCTTTAGAAGTCGCTTTGCTTTCTCTCTGTCCTCTTTGACCTTCTTTGGATCCTTCTCATAGTGCCTGATGCCACTTAGGTGGGACAGAAGCATACGAGGTGTTATTGTGACCTGAAGAAGGAAAAACAAGAAACCAGAACGAAGCAGAAATGAACAAAGTTGCTAAGATGAGAATCACAGTTACTAAAGCTCTCAACCGACTTACATCTCGTCCATCAAACTGCTTCTGGGGAAACTCTGGGACGTATTTCTGGACGGGGACGTCGAGGTCAAGTTTCCCTTCCTGGCAGAGTCGTGCAGCGGCTGCAGTTGTGAGGGGCTTACTGATGCTGGCTATTCGCATCAAGGTTTCCGACGTGCACGGGACACGATTCTCCAAGTCAGCATAGCCAAATCCTGGATTGCATGAAGAAGTTTAATAAAAAAAAAATAAAAAATTGATCATAGCTGAGGAAACTTCTCACATAAAATGGATTTGAAAAGGGTTCAATACGCTTTGAACTGCTTGATCCTACAGAGGATTTGGAAGAGCAAACTGAACCATGTAAACAACAAAGATGTGTTTTTAATAAATATATTTGTTCTTCTGTACTGCAACTTCTTTGTAGCTTTATGCAAAACCACACACCATCACTGACATTACTGCATCCTGAGAGGCTGACATCAACAGATACATTTATAGGTCAGTATACAAATACAACAGAGTCCAAAAACGTTTTTTTTTTTATTGTGAGCCGCAACTAATTTGGTTAGCGACGTGTTTTTTTTTTTCTTGTTGTCGAGAGTGAAACAACATACTGTAAGAAAACAACCTCCCCACCACTAACAGGACACGGTCATTAGGTGATGGTGCTCGAAGAAGTGTATGTACTTCCTAATTTATGCCCTGAGTTCGGTTTTTAGAAGCTGCCTGTTCAGCAAATGATGATAGTCATATAAGCAATAAAGAGTAAAACTGCTCTGACATTCAAAACAAAACTGTCAAGAAGTGCTTTTATATTCTAATTCAGGCTTTTTGACTTCAGGGAGTGTGCATTGACACGGACATTGCTCTTAAACTTCACATCTAAACCTAATATAATTAAAGGCCTAGCTTTCCTTGAAGGAATGCATACCGCTCGCTGCCTTTCCTGTCAGAGTTTTAAGCTAAGATTAACTCGTGATGAGAAAAATCCTTGAATGTAAGTCTCATCCAATATTGCGAGATGTTGTGCTCAGAGTATGTGTTGTAAATGACTCTCGGCTACTACCACATCTAATTTTAGCTCGATATTTGTAAAACTGACAGAGTTATACCCAGTTTTGTGTTGACTAATGTTGATTGGCTGTGGCAGCCGTCTTCAATGGGACCTACTCAAAACGTTAATTACTTGTAGATGTACACGATATCTGTAAGACTGACCGCATTACAGCCAGTTTTTGTGTTTTCAAAGGTCAGCTGGCTGTGGCGGCCATCTTACAATAGGTTTGCTCAAGAGAATGACCAGTTGGAGATTTACATCCAATGTTTATTTCCTGAATGTTTCATTAAAATCCATCCAGTGGATCATGAGATATTTTTGCTCCAAATAGTTAACGGCAAAATTCTGCAATCTGTTAGCGCTCAAAATATGTGTTGGGGATCAGTCTCAGCTACTACCCTACCAAATATTAGAATGACATGTGTAAAACTGTCAGAATTATTGCTATTTTGTGTTGTTTAAGGTAAAGTTGGCTGTGGCGGCCATATTGAATTGGGTTGACTCCAAAGGTTAATCAGCTGAAGATGTGTATTTAATTATTAATTTCTGCAAGTTTCATTATAAAATTGTTTGAGTATTTCTAGATAGCTAAAAGCAAAAAGAGAAAATAACTTTTATTCTTTTTTTTCTTGGGGTGTGTTAATAAATATTGTGCACACTGAAGGGGGTTTAAAAGTGGGCGTCATCTATGGCTTGGTGTATCATGTATTACATGACTGGTAATCTGCTACAGACACTTTCAGTGTATTTGTTTCATTATTTATCATTGCAAAGTGTTGTCTTCCACATGCCAACTCCATGTGTCTGTAAAAAGTTTTGCTCTTGGTGACATCGTTGTCCAAAGCTTACACATGTGACACGTTGCTCACTTTCGGACCAGACTAATTAATGGATTTTAAGTATTTTAAGGACCGACCTTCGCTCCAAACCTGAACGCCGTCCACAGAAACCCCAGCTACCAGCCCAGGAGCTCCGACTTCAGCCTGTTAATACGGAGAACTGTCTTAATGCAGGGGCTTTTAATGATTAGATGGACATATTTTAAATAAACAACCAAGCGGTCTTCTTCCAGGCCTACCTCGCTGCCTACCTTTATCCGCTCCAGCAGGTCTCTGCTTACTTTTATTGCATCGATGTATGGGCTGGCCTTTTTTGCCTTTTTAACTTTATCCTCACACGAGCTGTCGGCAGAGTCAAAGCCGTATTTCAGTCCCACGGCTAAAACTATCCCCACGCCGACCCCACACATCCACACCTTGGACTTTGGACGGTGTTTACAGGCGGCTAGCCCCCCGGTGTAACCCCGCTGTCGCGCTTGGATAAAAACCCTGTCAGCCTGCTGCGGCTTGCTTCGCGTCGTCGTCAGCAGGAAATATCTACTGCAGAAACGATGTGACGAAAATAGGCGTGACATTACGAAAAACAACAACAACACAAGCTGGTTTTATGAATCGCCGACGAAGCGTTGCTTACTTCCGGGTTGTGTCCCGAACGAGACCAACTTAATCGAATCCAGACAACGTCGAGCCAAAGTCTCATCGAACTACTCAGAAATGCTGCTCATTGAATAATAAAAATAACATAAACTTGCTTTAAAGTAGCCTGCATTCATGTATTTACCACGGTGTACTTAGGAAAACTTAATGTTTGGTTTGAACTTGACAAATTTCTGCAAAATCCGGTTGACTCTGGAAACTTTTTGGATAGAAAGAAAGCGTTTTGGCTTACAAAACACAGTCAGAAGTCACATTATTTCTCTGCATTAGCACACAAACATGTTTTGGTCATGCTAAAGAATTCATTAAATGCTAAAGAAATGATACACTCATGCATATTAAAGTTATGTTTTGTATTTACATAAACAGAAATTATGTTTGCAGGGGCACCACAAAGGGCTTTTCTGTCTGTCTGTCTGGTTAGCAAATATCTCATGAACCAGACATGTTTTGTTGAAACCCGCAGAAAGTATTCATTGGAGGTAAATCTACAACTGCTTAACCTTTGGAGTCAACCTAATTCAGGATGGTGGCCAAGGCTAATCAACCTTAACAAACAGAAAAATGGCCACAACAGTCAATTTTATGGGTTTAGAGCTAAGGTTTGATGTGGAAGTAGCTGAGAATAATCTCCATGACATACTCCAAAGGGCTAGCAAATCTCACAAGATTTTTGTTTAATTGTTCGGCATGCAAAGCAGCAGCCGGTATGCAGATGACTCAGTAAATTGAGTAGTGACTGTGCTGAGTTTGGTTAGTAATAGCAACTAGTAAGTAAAATACTGAAGTCTACTGAAGGTATTTCCTAATTCCTGCAGTGCAGTATTTTCTAAATAGCCTATATGACAGCAAGAAAGAACTCTTAAAATTATGTTATGGCTTTTGGTTTTAATGTGCCACCCCAAGATTAACTGTGGCCCCCATCTGGACTCTCCTTTAAAAACTTTCTAAAGGCACCCCTGAATATCTGGGGGTAAATTAGCTTTACAATCAAGTACTAGAGATCATTTTTAAAGATTAATAACAAAAAAAATGTTCTCTTCATTAGTTCGGAGTTAGCTGCAGTGATGCTTAAGGTCATAATAAAGGTCAAGAAACACTCAAAAACTGTAAAACATTCAAAGATCAAAGTCAGGTAAATGTGTTTTTCTTCACACTGAAACATAATTAATTACATTTCTCTGTAACAGAAGCTCTTTCATTCTCATAATCGACAACAGAGCTGAATACGGATCACAGACAAAGTTAGAAAAATTTCAAAATGTGCTTTTATTTATAGTTATAATTTGTACATTTCAGATATAACGGACATTTGAAACTTTTACTTTAAAACAAAACTAAAACAATGCACAACCAGCTGACTGAAATGTTGTTAGAGGAGATGGAGGACATTGAAATTGTGGTTTTAAAAGAACATACTGTAAAGCATAACAGAACAATACAGTAGCACCTGTATACGTACTGACAGGCATTACCTGCGTATACTTACTCTTGTGACGGTAAAAGGAAAAAATAAAACAGTTTATGCATAGTAGAAGGTTTTAGTACATGCAAAACTTTTCCACTTCGTCCTTTGGTTTGTGCACGATCAAGGTAGAATTTAACTTTTTAGAACAGCTTTATCACAATTTCTAAAACTAACGATACATGAAATTTTAACGAATGTATCTTTTGATAACTGCAAAAGGCAGACATAAAAACTGTCTTCAAGAATTGAGTCTCTGATTTCATCAAAGGTAATGGTTCAGCTCGACTTCTCCTTAGTTCGGCTCCTTGGTTGAGTTCCACTGAAGGCAGAACTGTGCAATAAAAGTAGCATCTGGCTGTTTGGTCACAGCCATTGGCAAGGTATAACAGGAAGGGTTTATGGTAAGCAAGGTGCAAATACGAAAAGCCAAAAACCACAGTGTGTGCGTGTGTGTGTGTGTTTGTGTGTTTGTGTGTGTGGTGAGGGGAGGTCAGATGTGCCTTCACAAGTTATTCAGTTCCATTAGAGTCTGGTCCAGCATCTGATGCATGTCGAGGTTCTCTTCTTTAGCGTGTGACAGTTTCTCTGTTAGAACATTAAATAAAGACAATTTTAGTTCACACATGCAAGAACAAATGAGTCAGTGGGTTAGATTGTATTATTATTATTATTATTATTATTATTATTATTATTATTATTATTATTATTATTATTATTATTATTATTATTGTTATTATTCAAGCTGGTTGTAGCACTAAGGTCAGGTGAAGACATTTTAACCGGATTAACAAACAGCACAGACATGAAACAAGAGAAACACAGTTATGATACGTTGAACATCACGTCGAGCTGCGACAAAACTCTTTCTGACACAAGCGAAAGTTACAGAGAAACGTTATGTTTATGAGACGGTGAGGAAATAAGGTGGGTTTTAAATCACGTTCCGACAGCAGCACAAAACACAAACAGTACAAAAGTCATACATGAACATAAAGAAAATATCTTTAGATTGGTGAGATTGTCAAACAAACCTTTCAAAAAAAACCCTAAATAATAAAAAATAAAATCACTGTTGGGCAAAAACACCTTGTGCCCCCATTCGTCTTCTTTTCTTATGCAAAACTCAACTGTCTTGGTCACTTTTCACATCTGTCTGTGATTTTACGGATGAATATCGAATGAAAAGTATCAAAAAGAGCTTGTAGCATTAGTATCAAGCGAGATGCGATGAAAGAGCTTTAATGCTTCTTATATACCTAGATTGTGCACAGTTTGGCAAAGTTTGGAGCTGAGCTAGTGCTGGCTGAGGATATAAAACAGAGGCTTTTTAGAAATCCACGTAGTTTTACTTTTGTAATCTGCACTCTCTGGTTTGCATAATGTATGCATAAATTTGTAAAATGTGAACACAGGTTTACAAATGAACTTCATTTTTTTTAGAGAGCTAGGATGGACCCACTTTGGATTCAATAACCCGGTTTCAACCATACAAGATAGTTATAGATTTTTAAGCAAGACCAGACTAAAGGGACACATTTCTACTTTATTTTCTCATCTGGCACTATCTGCTCACCATACGTGCCTAAAAAGCATTTTTACCCTCAGGCTGCTGGTAGATGTTTGAAGTCAGAAAGCAAATTGGAACAAAGAGGATAGAGAACCACAAGGAAAAAGGTAAAAGCAAAAAAGGTGAAATGTGTTTTGAAGATTATCTTTTTTTAGCACAACTCTTTGAAATCTTTTACATCTTGGAGCACAGTTAAAATATTCTTAAAGCCACTTAATATCGATTTTTGTTTTATAATCTATTTTTTTGGAGCATTTTGGCCCTTTTTTAAGACTTTAGACTGCAGCAAGTAAAGTAAAATCAAAAGATAGAGGGTGGGTTTGTTAAGTTAACATAGAGACCATTATTCTTGATTTAAACAGAGTAAAATCATGTGAAAGACAAAGAAATAATGAATTTTCTCAGCACTGTGTCTATTCATTTAATATAACACAAGATTAAGACATAAGAACTACATAAATGTGGTTTCATGACAAATTTCTAGTTCTGTTTTTAATCATACAGTCAAATCATTCATCTAGAAAAAAAAGAACTAAGTCCTGCTTATTTCTCTCTGTACTTAGGATCACACCTTAAATAAACCAGACTCAGAATCTGTCATTGTGTATTTATTCAAATGTAAGACATTATACTTTGGATCACACAAAGCCCTTTTGTTCACTTTACCAGCATCAACTCCATCCAATTTTGCCAGCACCAGATGAGAATCCACATCTCCTACATGCTGCTCTGCGTTTCACCAGATTACCCTAATCGTTCTGACTATGATTTAGCAAATAACGCTTCACCAACTTCTCACACACTTCCAGTTATCGCCTTTACAAAAGTGCTCGCATGCATCAGTCTCAAAAGTTCGGCTCAGTTTTCAGTCAAGCACCTGAGGCTGCTGTAAGCTTCAGTTCTTACAGCGGTGCAGAAATATTCCTAATACCTCAGCTTCACAGGATATTCGAAAAGAAGAAGAAAAAAAAGGGACATCAACTGAAATCCATAAAACTACACCTTGTAATGATGGAGCTAATGGGTTGATAAGATGAAAAAGTAAAATCTATAACAAGACTTAACAGCAAAAGGCTTTGGGATTTTCCTCGAACCACTTTACATTAAGACGTCAGAAAGGGAAGAAAAAGGAACAGATGAAAGAGATAGAGATTACAATAGAAGGAAGGGTTTTTTATTTTTTTACACAATGCAGAAAGATTCTAGGATTCTGTACAAGAGATTGGTTGTGTAGCTGACATGGAAACATGAGGAGGAAAGGAAAGCAAAGGGAAGACGGGGAGCAGGCTGGAGGGGGAGCAGACAGGTGCTGCTCGGGCATGAGGAGGCGTCTTTGACGAGGTGTAAACGATTTATCTGTGTGAGAGAGAAGAAGCACAGTGAACCGAGGGGAGGTCGGTGTGGGGGGGACCTACGACGGTACGAGACACACACCACAACATACCAGAACCATAGGAGGCACACCAATGCACCGCAACAGCACAATGCATGACGGAAAACGCACTGTGCACCCTGGGCTGCTCCTCCACCGGAGAGCACTAATTAACAGGGACGATGCTTTTCCTGAAGCTCCCGTAATAATAAGGTAATTTAGCAAAACTGGGGGCTCAACCGCAGTGGTACTAAATTACAATAAGACAACTGACCCTCCGCTGGCATACAAAAAAAAACGAAGGGGTAGATCTCACAACAGAACTTGAGGCCTTTCTTCTGGACAGAAGTAGACCGTATTAGTAAGGAATAAGAGAGAGGGCGGTGGGACACTAAATCTGGAGTTATTAGATTCATTGAAATGTCTGATACAGTTTCAATGAGATTTGTAAAATGACCATAAATATTCACTTTTTTATACAAATTAGATCACAAAAACAACAATTTCCACATTGAAGTAAAACCCATGCGTTTTTGTTCTCTCTTCATGCACAAGTTTACAGTATACTGAAACAAATACACAAATCATGTTTAGTATCTGCATAACAACACAAATTAAGATTATTTAACCTAGATAGACTCAAATTACACAGGCAAAGAGTACAGCAATGTCTGTTTTAAGACATTCGAAATGAAGAGGTAAAACAAGACGGATGTAACGTCTCTAACTGGAGTCGAAAATGAAGAGAAAGGAGATGATGCATTTGGGGAGGGGGGAGCTCAGAGAACAGGTGTGAAAGAAGGAAAAACAAGCAGGTGCAGAGACATGAGAATTACATGGAAGTCATGTCGTTGAGGGCGTGGTCCAGCTCCTCGCTGATGGCCTTGTACTTCAGCTTCTGGGAGTATAACTCATCTATTGGTGGGGAGGGAGGGCGCCATGGGTGAAGGGAAGGGGGGAGGGAGGAGCGGCGGAGGAGAGCAAAGAAGGTGGAGGACAGGGAGGTGAAAGGTGGAGCATCCAAGGCAATGAAAGGACAGGAGAAGGAGACAGGAAAACAGAAACATTGAAAACAGGGCAGTGATGGGGATGCTACATGTCAAACCAGAGAAATAGCTTTTTCTGTGAAAAGGCGGAGGGAACGCTGAAACGCTGCTGAAATTTGCTGAAGAAGCTGAAACTGAGTAGCTAAGCTAAAAGAAAGAAGGCACAAGCTTAAAGCTAAAAGAAGCAAAAGGCTAGCTAGAAACTAAATGTATTAAAAGTTTAATTTCTAAAATCTAAAAAATATCAAAAGCTAAATTGAAAGTAACAAGATAGCAGTTAAAAGCAGTAAACGGCTAGCTAAAAAGAATGACAAAGTAGGTAAAAGCTAAAAGTAGCATAAGAATGCTAAAACAGATATGTTTTAGAACAGTGGTTTTGAATTAAATGAACTGATCTCAATGTATTTCTATCGGGAAAATACTTGTAAATAAATATTTTGTAAGATATAAATGTTACAATAACTAAAAGTCATAGCATCCAGCTTCAGATTGAGCTCAATGCTTTGATGTATGAATGTCTAAAATGGCACAAAGTGTGCAGAAGGAGTTAGATTGCAAAAAATGACTAAAAAGTAGGAAAACAATGGTGTGACAGACAATTGAATCAGAAGTCACAATTAAATCAGAGAACGTCAAAGCAAGAAATGTCAGAAAAAGTTCCTTGGCAGCAGGTAGAAATGAGCTGGTTTTTACGACCATGTGGATCTTGACAGTTCGTTTTTTTTATGTTCACTGGAAAGAGTCAAAACTCAAACCTTCAAAACGGACCTTTCCTACCCCAAAACTTAACATAAAAGCTAAGACAACAGAAATATGACGCAGCCTGAAAGAATGGCCTAACAGTGTTTATAAGGACGCAGGATGTGATTCAAAAGGTCCTGAGGAAAATGATAAGGACTTACCTAAATACCAGCCCCAAAACAAGATTTCAAGAGAAAAAAACAGACAAAATGAAATGCAAAAACAAAAACGGCCTACCTTCCAAGTCGTCGATGGTCTTCTCAAGCTTGGCTACTGATCTCTCAGCGAACTCAGCACGAGTCTCAGCCTGTGTTTCAGGGACAAATCAAGTTCAACACCTGAACTATGATACAACATCCGAGACTCAATCGTCCTCGAGCCCCACAACAAAACACACGCCCAAACTGTACCTCCTTCAGCTTGTCGGTGAGGACCTTGATCTCCTCCTCGTACTTGTCCTCCTTCTGTGAGTACTGTGGGTCAAAAACAAAGACGAAAGGTCATGAATATGAGACCACGTTAAACAGCCAAATGGATTTAGACACGCTTTGCTAACATTTAAACATCTAAAGCAAAAGGCTTTGGCTCCTCAGGCTCTTCTCCTTCCCTGTCCACTGAGCGTTTCGACAGCATGCACGGGCCCAGAAAGTCACGCTTACCTTCTCGGCCTGGGCCTCCAGTGACTTCAGGTTGTTGGTCACAGTTTTCAACTCTTCCTCAAGCTCAGAGCATTTGCTGGTGTTTTAGGTGAGGAGAAAAGAACGGCCAAGGATACGAAGTGGAAGGTGGAGGAAAAGAAGAGAGAGAGAGAAAGAGAGAGAGAGAGGGGAACGGATAGAAGCAGAGGAAGACACAAAACAGGTTGACAGGAAATGAGAAAGAGGGAGGGATGACATAACGTAAATAAGAACTACAAGGACTTCAACAAAAAGGGAGTCAAAAGAAACAAATGTGCCTTAACAGAGCAGCGAGGTGATTCTTTAGTGATTTAGAATCAAAATAAATGATTTCAGCATTCCGAATCTTTGAGGAGAAGCTCTGTAGAAAAGTTATGAACTGTTAATATCTTACCTGTTGCAGATAGCTCTTTGAATGACCTCAGACTGGAGAATTACAGTGAACTAGACTGATGAGCTAATGGCTAGTCCAAGTGGGGACAATTTACAACAATTATAATTGTGAAACTTTTGCTAGTGATTAACGAGAACACTATTCTAAAAGCCTTTAAAACAAGAGGTTCCAAACCTTTTGGCTTTTGTCCCCCAAAATAACAACGTCAAAGACTTGTGACTCCAAATATCCTTTGCTGAAGGACACAAATGTTGCTAAAAAAATAGATAAACAAATAAGGACATCATGACATCCCAAACAGATTAAACTCATATTATACTACCTGTCTCCATTTATGGCTATGGCTGTTATCTTTTGTAACAATAATAGTGAAATCATGCTTGTAGGAAATATTCTTGGATTTCGTTAGACTTTTGGAGATCATCTCAGGACCAGGCCTGCTGGTTAGTGACCTACAGTGGGGTCCCACCCCCAGCTTTGGGAACTACTGCTTTACACGACCATCTGTTTCACATGACATGGTCATTCCAGCAAATATATTATGGTATTCCTGGCAGAAGGGCCCAAGACTGCAGAGTGAGCACTCCAGTCTGGGTTTTATGTTAATAACCGTGTAATTCAAAGCTGACAGTGATGTAAAGGTTTAGGAAGTAGCGTTTACCTGAACAGCAAACATTTTTTTTTTAAGATTGGAGTTGTTTTAAAAAGGCAGCAATCCACTTTTGTCTTGGCCCTTTTTTAAACTAGCCAATAGCTCATCAATCTGGTCAAAATGTAACTATTTCTCCAAACTCAGGTTGTTCAAAAAGCTGTCTACAACAGGTAAAATATTAAATGTTTGTAACCTTTCCACAGAATCCCACTTCAAAGGCTATGGACTATCCTGTTAACAGAGCAGGACTGTGAGAACAGAATTGTGCTTTTTTGTGTGCATGTTAATCACAATCAACAATTTCAGCCTTGAAATATGATGCTTTCTGTGCTGGAGTTATTCCTGTCCGGCCTCCTGCTGTGTTAGGCATTAAACCGTCTAATCTACTCAGAATAAAAGTAAGAAAGGGGACAAGCGCAGAATGCAAAGCAGAGGAGGCAGGACCGACAGAGAGATGAGCCACCCGGCTAGTTTTGGTTCGCTGTACCTGTGTGACTGTGGAATTTAGTGATTTCAGGCTCTGCTCCAAAACCTTTAGCTCCTCCTCCACTCTCCGAGCGCGTCTGTTAGTGGGTGTGGCAGCCAAAACCATTCATTCAAACCAAGGTGAGCATGCAAATGATCAGCACAGACAATAAGGAACACAGTTCCAACGAAAAATGAACTCTCACGGTATTTGAATTAGTGCAAAAAAGCGTTTACATTGTCCTACGGCATCCGTGCACGTGTGGTCACAGGCTTCAGTGTGCACAGAGGTGCAAAGAATTACCTTTCTGACAGCTCAGCGCGCTCCTCTGTACGTTCCAGGTCACCCTCAATGATGACCAGTTTACGAGCCACCTGAAGGAGCAGCACTGGAACAGTTACACCAAACAACAGGTACTTACAGTAATCTCACACTGTTAGGATTAGGGCAAGAGGTTTTGCTATAGATTACACCTACAATACGTTTACATCTACACTTTAAACAGCCATTTCTGCACAGCTGAGCCACACGCCTTCATTTATAGCTTATGAATTATTACAGAATTTGAACTTGAAAAGACGTGTGGCTATGTTTTAAATCAAGAACTTCCCAAAAAGATAAAAATAAATGAATAAAATATATAGATTACACTTATTCAAAGGTAAATTCAGCCTGTAGGTGGAGTCTGTCACAGATGAACTTGGTGCCGTAAATAGATGTTTAATGTTTTGCCAGCGGCTGAAAAACTCGCCTCCTCATATTTGCGGTCAGCCTCCTCAGCGATGTTTTTGGCCTCCTTGAGCTGGATCTCCTGGATCTCCATCTTCTCCTCATCCTTCATGGCTCTGTTCTCAATGACCTTCATGCCTCTGTGAGTAGGAGGTGGGGTCACATAGAGTCAGTGAAAATGCTTTGGGCTGTCTACGTTTCCAAGAAAGTGCGTCTACTAGAACAGCAGCGTGAGTTTGTAAATATTTAACTTTTTTGCTTTTTTTTTTGAATAAGTAACTGTTTTTTGGAATGAAGTCGCCTTTCAAGGAGTGACATTTAAACTGCTGGAGGTCCAGGAGGAAACCCACCTCTCGCTCTCGTCAGCAGCCTTCTCAGCCTCCTCCAGTTTCTGCAGGGCTGTGGCCAGACGCTCCTGAGCACGATCCAACTCCTCCTCAACCAGCTGGATACGTCTGTTCAGGGAGGCGACATCTCCCTCAGCCTAAGGGAGAGCAGAGCGGCACATCGTCAGGGGACGCCAGGGAGCCGGCATCTTAAACCCAGGAAATCACTTAACTGCAAACATACGTCAGCCCAAAGAAAGCAGGTGGCCAGAAAAGGGTTCAGAAAGACCACGAGCTTTGTTGTAAGAGTATAATCGTGACCCTAAGTATTTTTTGTATACGAGAACCCCCTCCCTGCGGGTTTCCCTGTGCTCTACATGTGCACAAAAATGACATCCTAAAGTGTTGAACACTGCTCCCTGAGAGAGCGTCAACATAGCTGGGGTTAAACGGGCCTGACAAATACAGATCCGAGAAAAACCCATGGGAAGTAGGGGTGCCAGAGGACGTGCATGTCCAAATAACTAACAATGAATAAAAACTGGTTTCATTAGTGTTGCATCTGCTTAACTTCCAATAATCTTTTTTTTTTATACATTAATGGGTTTTGTAAATTTGGCATATAATCCAGCACTGCTATTGTTTATCTGTGTGCAAAATTTTGCAATCATTAAAAAGCTACAAAAAAATGGGGACATTAGCTTTAAGTCCTGATTGGAATTTTTTATTTTTTATCTGTCGGAAACATATTTTCGATGCCAATTTTTGGTAAAGACAACACACACTTTTGGGTGCAAGTCACTGCAGATATTTAGTATTCTCATATACTTATGTGTTTAGGGTTATAAAAATGTAAACATGACTAAAGCACTACTAATACACACAGTTCACACTGCCATGGATTTGACATTCTGGCTTATGTTCAAAGGTTATGTTTTGTTTTTCGTTTTTTTACATTTACTTCTGCTTTCTGACGTTAGCTCAGCAAGTCTAAAACTGTCCTCGAGATGCACATGAAGGTACTTCCACGGCAGACTTTTTTATTTATTTATTTTTAGGTTATTTCCCCTGCAGCTCCTGTTAAAGAGTAATGCAGAGCATGGAACAAAGTGCATCTCATGTTTGGAAATGTGACAAGGAAGGAGCTCCGTTTTACCAGCCTGCATGTGCAAAAAAAAAAAAAAAAAAAATTTGTGTAACTGCCTGTGTTGTAGCTGTGAAACCCCACTGTCCTTATAAGGGCAAGTCAAAGAGCGCGAGCTGCAGAGTGGCACGTTAAATGTTGCTACAGTTAAGTTTTTTTTTTTTTAATTTCCTGGTGACTTAGAAATCTTTTTTTTTTTTTTTTAAAGGCAGAAAAATGATTTTGTGTTGATTTTCTCCTACAGAGCAGGTCGATTTGTTTTGAAGTATATTCAAACAAAAAGAGCAATTTTACTTTATTGTGCTTCTTTAAATCAGGGGCCCGTGACTGCCAATTAGTGGGGCTCTCAAACTTTCATCTTATTAAACTTAAAGCTTAGAGAAATCCCACCAACTCAAACCGTCTGTTTTTAGCTTCTCAGAAACACAGGAAATGTTTGATGAGAGGAACTGGTGCGCAGATGCTGTGTGTGTGTGTGTGGGTGTGTGTGTGTGTTGCAAACACGCTTACTTGGTCTCTAGCTTTCCTCTGCTCAAGCAACTCCTTCTGTAATCTCTCAGCTCTCTCTTCAGCACCGTCTGCCTGCTCTTGCAAGGATTTGATCTTTCGTTTTACTGCGTCCAGCGACGTAACTCCAGCCATAGTTTACTGATACTTATAAAACAATACAAAACAACGACTAAAAACTATGAGCAGCAGCAGCTCTAAATTTCCGAGAAAGCCGTCAAAGAGGCGGGATGACGTCCCTGATGGTGCTGAAAAGCTGCGTAAAGTCGGTGCGTGAGCGCTCCAGAGACGCGCTTTTCTTTTTTCATTTTGGTCCAGGAAGTGCCGCTCATTTCAACACGCCCCTTTTAAATGTTATTTTTTATTATTAATTTCTGCAGGGCTACACTTCTGCACTGAGCAAATCTGCTGCACTGCTCCGCAGAATGATGGAAGAACTGATGGTAGACGAAACGTACAGTTTTAATGATAAGAAGACGGCCAGACAGACATCAGTGATCAGGCTTATAGTAACGGAACAA
The DNA here is from genome assembly GCF_001649575.2 of Kryptolebias marmoratus. Lineage (NCBI taxonomy): Eukaryota > Metazoa > Chordata > Actinopteri > Cyprinodontiformes > Rivulidae > Kryptolebias > Kryptolebias marmoratus. Next base: position 14,595,872 of record NC_051440.1, on the reverse strand, counting down.
CAGCGCCATCTGCTGGTCAAGTATGAGTGGTGCATGGTAAAATAATCTGACATTTAATGGATTTATAATTTATATTTAATGGTTTTATGTCCCTCAAGAGATCAAAAAGTATCTTTCCATTCTGTTCTATTCTATTCTATTCTATTCTATTCTATTCTAGGTAGAGGCCTGCAAATATCGCAGAACCATTTCACATTATGATAAAAATACTACTAAAACACTGTGAATCAGTTAAGTCCTTTGATTTTTTCAGTCCTATAAGCTTATATTTTTCTGTATAAACTTTAAAGCGAACTTAAAAGCCGTTTCTGTAATAAAATCCTCCCCACCACCGACTGCACAGGAGTTAAAACTCACGACTGTCTGACACACTTTAGGCCCGACGTCCCTCCCTCTGTGAAATCCAATTAAAGGATTATTACAACTTGTTTTTACCCATAGAGCCTTAAAGCAACCCGATTTGCCGTTGACTCCAAATGTCTCTTGTCTGTTGCTCTTGAAGCTGGCTGTTACCCTGTTTCTGTCATTATCAGCACTCTGACTGTAAATATATGTATGTTTGTAAGAATGCGACGCTTGTTTTGTGTCTTATCAGACCCCTTAAAGGCCAAAATTTATTTCCCCCCTAGTTAATATATTCATCTTAATCAATGAAGAACAAAAATGTTACATTTAATTTGAATGACCAAGGAACATTATGTGCATTTTACTTTAATTAGCAAGGGACACTTTGAGTTGAAACTGTATTTTTGTCTGTGGTAAGCAAAAGAGCGCAGCTGGCTGATGTGAGCTCTATCCTGACCATATAAAGCAGTGGGCTATATTTATCCAGGCGCTGACTCTGGGAGCTCCTGGGAAGACTGCAGGCTCTACTTACCACTCTGAAAAAAGATCTACACGAGCATATTTAGTCTTTAGGCATGCAACTAGAAGTTTAGCCTTTAGAGTTGTTGAGTCGAAGTTATTGGCCCGTCGTATTTTTTTCATTATGACCTGAAAATGTTGTCTTTCTTTGGGCTGAAATAAAAAGTCAATGTGCATGTGATTCTTGATTAAACATAAACGACAGCTCAACAGTGGCTGGATGACACCGAAATGAGTCATTCTGGAGTTAAAGGTCAACTATGGGAGCAGCAGTTGCGGTGCCAAGCGCACCCCACATTGGCTATAGAGCAAATGCTTTTTTTTTCTGGAGGGAGAAGGACAAAAAGAGTTGAACTGTCGTTTCTGTCCCAGATGAAAGAGTGAAAGTGTGAAGCAGCGTGGTGGGGGGAAATGGTGCCACTTGTGGACCCCTTCCTTACTTACATCGGTGGCTTTCTTCTCAGCCAGCTCAAGTTTCTCCTGGGCGTCTTTAAGAGCCTCGGAGTACTTGTCCAGCTCATCCTCGGTTCCTTTCAGCTTCTTCTGCAGAGCCACCAAGTCGTCCTCAAGCTGATGGTTTCATTATTTATATATATATATATATATATATATATATATATATATATATATATATATATATATATATATATATATATATATTTTTTTTTTTTTTTCAATGCAGGGCAGTTTCAGAAGTGATCGGCGGAGAGATGGAGTTGGCGTGAGCGCGCAAAGGCGCACAGAGCGCACAGAGAGACAGGAAACAGGACAGGACCGGAGAGGACAGGGACAGAGAAAGAAAGGGGAGAAGTTAGGAAAGTTTATCATGCACTTCAGGTTCAGATACCTTTGTGGCGGTCTCGTCGGCACTCAACAGTTTTTCCTCAGCCGTTTGGAACTCCTCAAAAACTCTATCTCTCTCGTCTTCCGTTACGCGCAATTTCTTTTCCAACTCTCTTATATCGTCCTCTAACTACACATGCATGCAAAGACATGTTTAAAAGTTAAACAAAATATAAAAAGCACACACTCTTTTACACACTAGACACTTACATTTAATTATAAACATGATCTTCCTTTAATTTAAACGGAACAGTAAAAATAATGTGTGAGTTTTTAATTGTAATTATCCTTGAAAACAATCGTGGGTATGCGATCCTTTTACATTTAAAACTGCCTCTTCTACACATTTCTGCTGTTTTCCATTAAAGAAGGAGGAGAAGAAGAAAAGAAGAGTATCCGACCTGTTTGCTTCTGTCCTCTGCTGCTTTCTTGTCTGACTCTGCCTGCTCAGCTCTGTCCAAGGCGTTCTCCTTGTCGAGCTTGAGCATCTGCATCTTCTTCTTGATGGCATCCATGGCTGCTTGTTGCTGTTCGGCAGCACCGACAAAACGTCCAACGGGAGAGCAAAGGAGCGAGACTGGAGGGGGGGAGGAGAGAGTCTGTGCCTGACTGAAGGCTGAGCTGGACTGCGGGCTCTGCCTGACTCTGTCCTGTCAAATATGTACTTTCAAGAGGGGGGCGAGAGGATTCCTCTGGACATTCAATCCTGCGGGGAGGAGGCACATGTGGGTGCTTAGGGTTTTTTTTAAGGAGCTGCTCAGGGATTCGTAGTTCCCAAACATTTGACTTTTGATACGCCTTTATATGGGGAGTGACAAGCAGGGAGGCTCCCATGAAAGGCTTTATAATGGTGTAACTGACGCTCTTTGCTTAATAAATCTTCCTGGATGAACACATTTCCCAGTTTTTCCTTGACTTTTTCATTCTACACTTTCCATTTTTTTATTGTAAGTTTGTAGTCTTTTGTGAATGATTATTTTTTTCTTATGATTTCACAGAGGAAATGTAGTCCCCTATAATTTGAACAAATGGGACCAGCTGCACAAACATTCCGACCGAGATCTGATCATTTTGCTGCCACTGGTGTCTCTGTCTGAGCCTGTTTTTAAGTAGATCTTCAGGGAGAAAGTCTGCTGTACACAGGGGTGCCAGACAGGGGGGACCAGTGGGGGCAAAGGCCCCGAGTATACATTTGCTGGCACCACCTACCGCCCACCCCTGGCCAGGCAGTCTTAAATGCATGCTATTTTATTATATTGCCTGCCTTTCATGACGACGAGCAATCTCTGTGTATCTGATAATTGGATGTACAGCTACAACTGATGAATCTTTGGTGCCAGTTTTATGTAAATGTCCACCACAGCTAATCCGTTTTTGCAAACACAAACATGACTCTAACTCTGTCAGTTTTACAGATATTGAGCTCAGATTTGGCGTGGGAGTAGCTGAGAGTCAGCCCTAGCACATATTTCAAACAATAACAGATCACAACACATCTTTGTTTAAAACATTGGCATACAAAATGGCGGGCGATATGCATTCCTTTGATGAATGCTTTTGTTTATGAATATGAATTGGAGAGAGGAGGGGAAAAGCTTCAGCCACTTGAGTAGTGACTGTGCTGTTTTCAGTAAGTGATACCAACAGTAAAATAAAAACAAAAAAACAAAAAACAAATTAGGACTATATCAGTTGGGACTAAATTCTGATACCCCAAAATTATCTGTGGCCCCCATTGGGCCACCCCTTAGAAAATGTTCTGGAACCGCCCCAGGTTGTATGAAAAGACACATTTTCTCAAAGCCCACAGAAGTCCTCGAGGCATTGTTCCTTTCCATATGGGAGGGGTTTGAAAGCAGCCGGTTGTTTACCTGTAGCCCAGCACCAAACTGTGACTGGGACATCTGATCTGTCGGGATGCTGTGGAAGCCCAGCATCCCGACAGGATGGGTTTAAACCCTAATTAGAGCTGACGAGTCTCTAATCTGCTTCCTATTTCAGAAATGTTAACTGCTTTACAAATAGCCAGGAGAGAATGTTCCATGTCCTCCGTTGGGCTACATATTTTAGCATATTTAACAAAAAGTAAGCTGATACACTTATGAAATGTTAAGATTTTGAGTTGATTTCTTTTGAAGCTGTAACCCTCTCTTTACTTGTTGAAATGTTAAAACGTCTCTGAGGACTGAGCAGTGTCTTCTTGTCTGCATGAAGATACTCAAGGATATTTTTAGGGTTGCCACCCCTTTCTTGCACCTGCCTTGGTCTGTAATATAGAACTCAGTCATGGTGCCAAGAGTCCAGGGTCTAATGGCATTAGATACGCCTCTTAAAATAATCCTCGTCTTGCTCAGACTCAGATCACTTTTATGGATTATTGTTGCTCCGCCTGTCAGACTTAGTCATACTTTTGGTATAAAAACAGGCTCCCCAATATTCAGACTTTAGTCAGAAGGAAGAAACACATGTCAGTGTACACTGAAGAAAGATATATTAGCTACTCTATTTTTCTCCTAATTATCACCCGCCGCGGAAGGCAAAGTGGTGATAATGTAATTTTCCCGTGTGTGTTCATTTGTCTGTAGTGTTAGCAAAAACATATCAGGAACCACCGGACAACTTTTAAAGAAACTATCAGAAAGTAAACAAGGGGTGTTAACTTTTGGAGCAAATGCAATTCAAAATGGCTGCCACAGACAACTGAGTTTATAAAACACAAAAATGGTTATAGCTCTATCAACTTTAAAGGTAATGAGCTAAAATGTTGCATGGCAGCGGCTACATAACATCCTCAACACATACTCTGAGCACTGTACATTGTGCATTATTTCTGCTTAAATCTTTGGCATTAACTGTTGTGAACCCTGTCTGTCTGTTAGCAAAATATCTCATAAACCGCTTGAAAGGTTTTAATGAAACTCTCAGAAAGTAATCACTGGATGTACATTTAGAACTGATTAACTTTTGGAGTCACCTCAATTCAAGATGGCCGCCCCAGCTAATCAACCATAGCCAACACAAAAATGGCTCAAACTCAAAATTTTCAGATATTAAGCTACAATTTGGTGTGGTGGTAGCTGAGAGTTATTCACAACACATGCTTTGTGTGCTATCACATATCACAAAATCTCACAGTATTGCATGAAATTGTGCATAACATCATTTAACATCCCTTCTTAGCACAAGATGATTTTAGTTAAAAACTCTGGCATGATGCTAGGCCTTCATAAAGCCCGAAACATTTGAACTAAAGTTGCTGGTTTGTCTTTAACTGCAGCTAGATCTTAATTATCTTGAACGTCTTTTCCAATAAATGATTTGCTGGATTTTTTTATGGGATTTCAGGAATGAAAATGAGCCCCATTATGTTTTCTCTTGGAACATCAGCACAGTTAAAGAAAACCCATTAAATTAGTTTTGTATAAAGTCCAAAGATCAATGAAAAGTTACTGGGCTCCAGCTCCCATTCCACTGGAAAACTGCACACACATTTACACCGAGAAAGACCGAGCAAGAGCAAAAGGAAGTAAAGGTCATATAGTTTAGGTTTGTTTTATGTTACTTTATCATGCATGTTATGAGAAAAGCATCAACTCACTCAATATTTAAGGCTTGGGGCATTTAGAAAAGCCACCACACATCCAGAAGGAGATTCACTTTCTTTGCCACTGAAGTGAAAAAGTAAAAAAAAAAAAAAAGGATCTAGACATATAATTTTGTGGTGAAAAAAAATGTGCTCCTCAAGCTCTTCAAAGCACCCAAGAAGAAGTTAAGAAGAAGAAGAAGTTAAATAAAATTAAGAAGTCTGACCATCGATAGTTTGCAGTATTTGAACTGAGTTTGAAATAATAAAGTCATTGTTAATGACAATGGCAGATGTTTTCCTCAGGAAAAACCTAAAATTCATTATCTAAAGAGAGAGAGAGAAAAAAAAAACAGCTGTGGGAATATAGTTTGCATTCACACTAAATCAGGATTTTATTTCTATTAGCTTCTCTAATGGCCAAAAAAGAGAGAAAAGTCCATTTTTCAGATATAAGACATTCAGGTATGTTGAAATTCATTCATCTCCCAAAGTGAGACAGGTGCAAAAAATCATGCACAGTCATTGTTTTGTCACTAATATTACAATTTAACCTGTTCATATTTTAATGGCAAACTTGCCATGCCATAAAAATGTTGCCATTAAGAATCGCTTACTGTACACGAGGTGACGATTCTGATGCCATAAAGTATTAAAAGAAACGTAGTGAGCCCAGGCATATTTGTTAAAAGGTTGAAAGTCAGATGGAAACAAAAATTCTCTTTTGAAATCCTGACTGTGTGTGTATGAGGCAGCAGCGGAGGTTGTTCACGTTCTTCACTTGTAAGACAGGGGCAGCCATTTAAAATGATGTTAACACTTTACTGTTTTATGAGTTTAACTTTCAGGAAAACACTAACAGGCTCATGTCTGGTTCTCTTAAGCTGTAACTCAGAGAGGACTTAAACTTTTTATTTCACTTTTTTTGGGCTGTTTTTTAAAGAAATCATGTTTGCAAAGAGACATCTGAACAATTAGTATCTTACCTTTTGTAGATAGCTTTTTGAACAACCTCAGTGTGGAGAAATAAAGTTTATTTCTGGCTGGACTGATGAGCTAACGGCTAGTCTGAGTGATTTGCTGCCATCTTCAAACTACTTTCTAATTTCAAAAATGTGATAACAGTCCAGGAGACTGTTTTCATTTATTTATTTTTTACTTCAGTAGCTGAAAATTAAAAGTAGCACGAGAAAACAAAACTAGAGCAAGCAAGCTGAAGTAGATTTCAAAGGGAACAATGTTTTTGAAGATATTTTAACGTATTTCAATAAAATAAATGTTTGTACTTGAAGTTCAAAATTTTGAAAAGTTTAAAAGTAAAAAAAACCTAAAGTCTTAGGGCCTAAAATGAAACAATTGACCGTAGTGTAAAAGTTAATAACATGTATTTGTATAAATTTGTGCATAAAGTGTTTGAACTGCTATGAACTTTTGGGTTTAAGATGGCAGCAATACTTAGCCCTGCTCGGACTAGCCTTTAGCTCGTTAGTTAGGCCTAAATTCAACTTTTTTTTTCTAACTGATGTTGTTCAAAGAGCTATCTACTTTTGCACAGAACCCCACTTCCAACCATCTACTTCTTGAAAGTTCTACTCGTGACCCGAACGTTGTCGGCTTTCTTCAGTCATGTATGATGCAAAATCCTCAGTTCTTCTGGGAAAATACTTTGAACTGCTGGTGCTCCATGCAAACCTCTAGTATTTTAACACAGAAAGGGTCTCTTTTTCATAACTGCAAGAGACACAGCAGCGAGGACATTTTAAGGGTAGCTCAACCCCCCCATGCTGGGTGCAGAGCCGCCAAGTGAAACTCTGAGAAGCACAGTGCCGCCTGGCTTCTTGTCAAAGACTATCCCGAGATTTCTGCAGACATCGTCCGGATTTATATATAGAAAATACATCTTGGCTCTTTGGGATGGTGGCCCTGTGATTAGATAGCTCCATGCAGGGGAATGGTTATTTAGCTTAGCATAAACGGAGAGGGGGCCACAGGAACGGTGCAACCCAATCTGTAACCCAATCCTGACCTGCGACCTACTGACGATGGGCTTATTCACAGTACTGTTCCACTGGAACAGGCCGGTAGGTGTGAGGCTGGTGTGTTAGTGAACACCAGAGGACGTCTAACCACAAACGGGGCATAGAGACAGAAACAGTATTTTCCTTGATGGATAGATGCAATAAGGTTGTCACATTTTGACTCCCCCGCGCCGTTTCTTATGGTGATAAATCTGTTTTAAAGAATGTAAATCACACAGAAGTATTCGGATGTAATAGTGGGAATGTCGATTCAGTATTCACATTATTGTCTTTCTGGGTTTTGTTTTTCCATACGTTGTTTTTGCAATCCAACTACTTCTGCATTCTTTGAGCTCTTTGCTATTTTAGTCACTCAGATGTCAAAACATTCAACTCAGTCAGGAGATGGGTGAGATGACTTTTGTATTTTGGAATGTTTACACTTTTCTCAATTTTTAACTTTATTTACAAATATTTTTTTCAAAGAAATACATTAAGATCTCTTCACTTCCTTCAATAACATTGTTCTCTTTTAAATACACCTCTGTACATGCTCTATTTTTGTCTTCTTGTGCTACCTTAGCTACCTTTCTGCCACTTTTAGCTTTGAGATATTTTTTTGCTACTTTAGCAAGCCTTCAGCTACTTTTAGTTAATCTTTTAGCTGATATTTTGCTAGTTTAGCTTTTCTTCCTGTTTGCCTAATGGGATATGAAAGTGGGGTATAAGCTGATGAAAATGGATTTCTTTTCCTACATCATTTTCTTAAACAATTTGATTCAAATTCCTCCGATTTGGAGGTCAAATATGGCAGCTGCAGGTGTGCCATTGAAGAAGGGTAGCTTTGCTCCAGCACTGAGATTATTCTGTACAACAAGCTGCTGTTAAATGAAAGGATCTGTCATACACCCGTAATAAATCTCTAAAAAGCCAGTATTAGGACGCAAATATTTTCAGTTTTGTAGAAATTTAAGTTTTTCTGTAACAGATTTCAGGAGACAGTACACACAGTGTTCTTTGATATGTTTACTGGAAATGTATATATTTAAATTAAAGACTTGAAGAAGTGGCTAAAAAGTAGATTTAGAAGTACTTTGCGGGAAAAGCTGCAGTCAATCTGTCACTTCATTACTGGGACAACAGCAGCCGAGCAATTGAGTGAAAATACCGAGCAGTTACAGCGGAGGAATGTTTGTGGCCTCTGCAGAGTTTTCCCCAGACGCTTTGTTTGTTTCCTCTCAGATGGGACGCACAGAAAAGCAAACGATTCAGCCATATCTGATGCTGCTCGGCCCAAAAGGAGCGGGGAGGGCGGCATTTCGGGGGGAACTGTCACGATTCGTTTCACACTCATGTGGGGGATGCCAAGCTTCTATCCTGGTGTCAAATTAAATTCTCATGTCAGAGCATGAACGCTGAGCGAGAGAGAGAGAAAAAAGGTCAATCTGCGTGACAGTCCCTGTAAAATTCTGTCTTATTTGTACACAAAGAATCAAGTCAAAGGGGAAGTGTGGTAAATGATTGTTTACAGGGAAACTTGAACTCCTCCTACATCCTGATAAGGAGTAAAGAGATCAGGGATCAGGACTCATCATTTATGTAAAAACTTACTGGACTTGTAGAGATCCTCTCCCACACATGCTAAGTGCTGTTTGGTTTTAGTAAACCTGAAGTCACAGCTGTCCAGCATCTAACAAATAGCTCTCCTCTGGTATTTGCCTTCAATCTTTTGTACTTTATGTCAGAGCTTTCTGTGTGTGTGTACACAGACGGAGAACCTTCCATATGCTGTGTGTGCCCATATAAGGGCTCTCTGCTGTAAGCAGGGGCCAGTGTTGTAGACAGAAGAGACAACTAATAAGCGATGGCTTATTGGGAGGTCTAAAGTCATAGGAGACTCAATAAATATATATTTTTTCCATTTCTCAGAGCTATAAAACTTCTTGTCATGCACTTCCAGCTCGGCTTCTGTTCTCCCTGTTTTTAGCCTGCCTGTCAGAGCTCTGTGGCAAAGAAAGAGGAAACAAGGACAAGGATAGGATGATGCAGGATTGCTCCGGATTTGTTCAGTTTACTTAAAAAATAAAAAAATAAAATAAAAAACACACAGGCCTGTATGTAAGGCATCCTCTCATAACAAAACTGGTGTAAAGCTGGGGTTTACCAACCAAATCTGCTCTGGGGCTAGCCTTTGATTCAAGAAACACACAAATTATTATTATTATTAGCAGTATTAGTATTAGATACATACATACAATGTTTGCAAAGCCTCACAGCTTTCAAGCCTGATGCTAAAAGGTTAGTGTCTCAGGAAAAATCCAATTTCCTCCATAAATCAAATGTGTATTTCAGATTTAGGGGTTTTGAATGAATGTTTTGTTTGTGATGTTGCCCATCGCTGTACAGGGATGTTAAATGAGAAAAAAAGAAACTAGAGAATGTGACAAATTAAATGTTAAAATAAGAGAATTAAAAATAAATCAGTCAAAGGTTGCTGACAGCAACATGAGTTTGTGTTTGACATCATTAATACACAAATTTAAGCACCTCAAGCAGCAATATTTTATTATTAAAATACCTACTTCACTTAATTACCATTCAACAAAGAATCATTGGGACATAAACAGCTCCTGGAGTGAGGCTGGCAGCTCTGTAAAAGTCAATAAATCAGTCTTTGCATGAACCTTTCTTTAATGTTTTAGACACTGTAGTTGCATTAAAACAGCATAAATCCACTTTGGTTTTGGCTCCACACAAGCTAGTTGTTAGCTCGATCATACAGCTACCTACAAACAGGTAAGATGTTAATTGTTCATAATTTTTCCACAAACCCTGACTTCACAAAAACCTGAGCTATCACTTCAAGAAACAGTTGTTCTCACAAAAACACTACCAGCGTTTTGATAAAAACGTTCAAGGTTGGCTGGCATGAATCTTAAAGCCAGGATTTATATATTTCATCTTTCTTTACTTTCGGCCGAGGGAAAAGCTTGAATGTGAGGTTCATTTGAGAAACGACGGTGACGGTGAGACGTTCCAGTGCAGTTTGGAGTGGCTGTTTTAAGGCTCGCAGGCTGCGTTCGCTGTGACGGGGTCACAGTGTGGCCTCTCAGCAGAAAGGAATGTCACAGGAAGCCGCAGCTCTGCGGTACCTGCATTCTTAAACCGAAGCCTGTCTGCAGCTTCGTGTTTGATCAGACGCCGTGACAGTTTTCCCTGTCAGGCTAAGACTCACCGCACAGCTGGGGATCCTGATAAAACAGTTGTGGAGAGTGAGTCATAAAACAGTTGGGCACATAGAAGGAAGGAAAGTAGTCATCTATCTGGTGTGGTGTGGTTACTTCTTCCCATGAGGCCTTAGATGTCTTTGATAAGCATATACAGTATGATAAAAAGGTAATTACTGTATGTCGTCACGCTGCTTGAACACACATCAAAAGTATGCAATAAAACAGTGGTAAAGAAATGAGTGAAAGCTATAGTAGTTTAATAAAAAATCAAAAAATCCTGGAGGCGGAAATTGTCAGAAAATCTGCTTAAGTGAATAGATTTTCATCCTTATCACCATTTTGTATCATTTCTTCTTCAACTATCCTGTTTTTGAAACTGATAAGATCAATTACTGCACTTTTCAAAGTAAAATTTATTCCTTTTGTCGCTTCATGTGGGGTTTCAGCTGCTCAACAGACAGTCTTTGATTGTGCTTTTTGTTTCAAAAGGCTTCACAGCTTTATTTTCCGTGTCTGCGACAGCTCTGAGCTGCAGGCAGGTCAGTTCAGCACCCAGACCTTACACCACAGAGACACGTTGCAGTGCTTTGGACAAAGCTTTGGCACCTTTTATTTGCCACTTGTGTTTTATCTCAGTGAGATAAAGCACGAGTGTGCACACTTCTGGGTGGTGAGTGTGCATTTGTACGATCACTTGTCTTCTCATGTTGGGAAAATTAAAACCAAACACTTAAAGAAGACTCCTCGTAGAACCACCAATTTGTAGGTTTTCTGTGTATTGTACAATTTATAGCAACAGATATACAACACTGTAGGTTTTTGTTATGTTCGTGCTCCAGATCTGCTTTTAAATCCTCTGGCCAAAGAATGGCCCCCAAAACACATTTCTTATCTTCATTTGAGGAGCTGTTGTTTTCCAGGAGTTTGTTCCAGATATTTGATGCTGAATGCAGCTTCTGCATGTTTGGTTCTCACTCAGGACAGAGAGCAGATTTCATCCAGACGACCTCAGAGGTCCTAAAGGTTCATAATTCAGCAGAAGATCGGAGATGTATTCAGGACCCAGTCCGTTTAGTGCCTTGTAAACCAGTGGCGATATTTTAAAATCAATTCTCAGAGCAACAGGAAACCTCAGAACTGGACTGATGTGATCGACTCTCTTGGACTTAGAGAGGACTCGGGCAGCAGCGTTCTGGATCAGCTGTCTGATGGATTTTTTAGAAAGTCCAGCTTAAGATAAATGCACGGATGAGTTTTTCTAAGTCCTGCTGAGACATCAAGTCCTCTAATTTTAGCCATATTCCTCTTTGTAACTGTGGTGATGTGGTCAGGTCAGAGTCCATGATCACACCAAGGTTTCAGACTGCAGCTTTTAGTCTTTCCTCTTTAGAGCCAAAAACTTCCACTTCAGTTTTACCTTTGTTGAGCTGAAGAAAGTTCTCGCAAATCCAAAGGTTGATTTGTTCATTACACTCACTCAGTGCTGTATTGGACTCTGGTCTAGTCTAAAAACATGCATGTTAGGCTGCCTTCAGGCTCAGGCCTTCCTTGAAAAAGAGCTCTGTGATCTCAATGGGATTTATCTGGTTAAATAAAGAATATTTAGTCCAATAATGATTAAAGTAAATAATTATTTTATGCTGTATTTTATTTTATTTTACCTTTTATTCCAGTTTGTAACCAGAGCTTCGCTTTTAATTTTTAATTTTATGAAATGTTCTTTCTTTGAGCAGCTTTTTAAAATCTTTCTTTATGCTTTTATTGTTTTTTTTTTACACGATGTTTTAATTGTTTACGTAAAGCCCTTTGAGTTACCCTGCTGCCTAAATGTGCTGTATAAATAAAGCTGTCTTTCCTTATTCTCACTGATACACGAAGACACACAGATAAATTAGGAAAGCTACAAAAAAAATTGGATAAATTCACACCAAATGTTTATTTTAATTATCCCCACACCATATCATTTTATTTAATCTGTTGTCAGTGTTGAGCAAACTGATTAGGAGTGTTTATTCAGTTAGGTTACAGTTGGGTGTGGAGGCTGTGGGACTGACAGAAGAAATGCAGACAGAGAGCTCTTTTTTCCCCCTATGACTGTTATCTAATGAGTGCAAAGCAAACGTCTTTATTAAAACAGAGGGGCTTAGACGAATAAGTGTTGAATTTCATTCTGGACAGCTTAAATCCAGGGGAGACTCCGAGTGTCAGTTCTGTTTGTCCGTACAGCCTGTCAAGACTGTGAGTTCTTCTTCTGCACAGTTCGTTCTCAGCACTTTTTCATCCATAAAAAAAAAAAAAAAAATCAAAGTAAATCTCTTTGAAAAACCCCAACTTTGAGGGAAACGTGTTCAGCGCCGAAGGACTGCATTTAATAGGTATTCCTAACGTTACTTGTGGAGTCGTCCAAAATTAGCTGCCAAGTTTGGAGTCTCAGCTCAGTCCCAATATAGAGCTGCTGTCACTGCTGACTGAGAAATACTGAGCCGTCTTTACATGATGACCGAAGGAGCTGCTGTACCGTCATGGAGGAAAAAAAAAAAACAGCAAACATTTTCACTCATCAGACCGTGGTGGCTGCAACTAACTCATTCTTACAGCAATAACAGCACCACCCACTTATTATCATCATTTGGAAAGGGGCCTTTTTTTACGTCAGGGGACAAAAAATGAGCCACTTCCTGCTTTCTGACACCCAAAAATATCTTTCATGATATATCTTAGGCTTTAAAAGCACATAGAACAAGAGCCAGTTTACTTTTCTATTTTAGTCATGAGTTTAACCTAATCTGAGGGGGTCTTCTATGTAATTCTCTTCAAATAAATCAAATAAATATTACTAAAACCTCTTAAGTTTTAGGTTTGGTAAACCCCATGACCCTGACATGAACCAGTTCCAAGATATAAAACAACGCAAGTCATCCTCCCCGTGTTCCGTTTACTATTCCTATTAAACCAGAGCTTGTACAGTGGATGAGATACGGAGCCAACATGTTGGGCGATGACCTAAAATAGTCATGTGTTTAAGATCCGAGTAAAGAGCACTCTCAGATCTATCAGCTGCTGTCTCACAGGTTTACGTTAGGAGGCACTGCTTCTTCCAGCAGGCAGAGGAGAGGAATGGGAGTTATTCCTAAACAACAGGCATCATCAGATACAGCGACCTCACTCACTTTTATAAACCCATAATTCAATTTCCCTCAAAGCTTCTTCTCCTCAACCACTTTTTTAGAGCATTTAACAGCTTGAGTGTGTTTACGGGAAGCTGTCTTCAAACTGGGAATCAACCTGGAACACGAAGGGAAATAATCTCGACTAATAACAAAACAATAGACGATTCACTCATAAAAATCATCAGATGTAATATTAGGGGTAAAATCGTAAAACACAGCTAACGTAAAACGTCCGCAATAACATGAAGAAGCAAGCTGTTGAAAAAGTTTTGGAAAAGAACAGTTTGTTTTAGTACATTCTTCCTCCATTCTGCCTCACAATCTCTGGATCTGGACCATGCAGAATTTCCGTTTAAAATGGAATAAAGCCAAAGAGCCTGTCTACTCTCTCTCTCTCTCTCTCTCTCACACACACACAAGTCTGATTTCCACTGTTTTATCAGCTTTGGTAGTTGGGGAAAGGCTTTGCTTAAAATGGCTGCTGCACAAACTGATAAAAAAAAACAAAAAAAAAATCTCTATTTGACGACAACAACCTTCAGCACAATATTAAATGGAATATCAAAAATGTTCCTGTTCACTTTTAAAATCCATCTTTGAGCACTGTAGTAGGCATGTTTGGAGAGAATCCCTGCAGGAGGAGAGGAGAAAATTCTTGTCATTTCCCAAAGATTGGACCAAGACAAGGTCAAATTATGGTCGGTGCAAAAGAACCACAGAAAAGAAAGAGATGGAAGGAGGGAAAGAGAAAGAGAGAGAAATGAAAAAAATATGACCCAGCCCAAAAACCCAACAGCCTTTCCTGATGTGCATTTTTTCTAACTTCATTCTTCCTTCATCCTTGAACTTGAAAGTATCCACACGAAAGGCCGCCTCTCTCCTTTTGTGCTTGAAATAATTTGTCTGTTTATAGGTTTAGTGTTATCAAATACAAGTCTCATTTTTTGAACATGGGTGCTAAAATCTTTCACTAATAGGGGAAGTTTTAAAGAAATCACAACAGATGCAAAAATGTCAGTGAGTTTCATTCAGAATTGTGTGGTTTTTCCTCACTTATTCTTGAAGTGCAAACCGTGTTTCTAATTGTGCAAACAAACTTCTTACTGACCAATCTAAAAGTTTTATCAGCCAGATTTATTTGGGTTACTCCTCCTTGGCTCCTTGGCTTTAGCATTCTAGTCTGAAAATGAACGGTGGAGCCACTGACGGCTTGCAGCAAGCTGGAAAATGTGATTTAGAAGAACATTGAGAATGAAACAAAGCCTGATTGAATTGATTATCAGGCTGTAGTGGGGATCAGGAAAGACTTTAGAAGTGATGACAAAACAGGAAAAAACGTTCAAAATACACATCGGCATGATCATCTAAAAATAATGAGTACAATAGGCTTTTGGAGTTTTCCTTAATCCTAAATCTCATTCATTTATTCATTCATTCATTACTGCCTGCTGCTGAAAGAAGGCAGGGTATTATGTTTTCCAGTCTCTCTCTGTGTGTGTGTGTGTGTGTGTGTGTGTGTGTGTTACCAAAATATCCCATGAACCACTGGATAGTACTTAAGGTTATTTTCATAGTTTGACTAAAACAGCTGCAACTTGCTCATTTCATGATATAAAATGATCTTAGTGTAAAACTCAAACATGCAAAGTCAACCCCCTGAAATGACTTGTTTGAAGACCTGGCTTGAAGAAAAAAAAAAGAAAGATTTGTCTGAGCCTTGGTTCTGTCATCTTGTACTTTAAATAGCTTTCCCCCTGTAAATATTAATGATAATGTTGTCTCTTTGATCCACTTTTCATGATCCACCATGTTGTTGTGGACTTTTTTTTTTGTCTCATTAAACAACGCTACAAATGAGGCGAACTTTTCTCTCGACAAAGTTTGCTTTTAGTTTCTTCTGAAAAGCGAAGTTTCGGAAAAAGGAAAGCTGTGAAATGCACCACCTTTTCAATTATTCTGTGCAAATATTCAAGTTAACCAAACAACAATCTGTAGATATATAACTCACACATCCTCAGGTTTTCCCTCCCCATTGCGTGGCCCGGCCTTACATGAAACCAAAACACTCAAACAACCAAATATGGTGTTTAGAAGAATGACACAAGACTCTACTGAACATTTCTTACCATAATTTCTTACCATCATATGCTGCAAAGCCGCTGTAGCAAATGTAGGAAACAAAAACATTCAAGTTCGACCCTTGATTTTTAGAAATGAGTCACTTTTCAGTGACTTTTGCTGGTAAAATGAGTATTCAAACAATGTGAACTCCCTTTCCTGACCAAAACATCTAAATGGGGATCTCTGCATACTTTAATGTCTGCTCTGTGAAGAAAAGGGGGGAAAAAAAGTGAATCCACAATGTCCATATTTGGTATGGCAAACTGCTAATCCTTCCACTCAGACTTCCAAACCTCCATCGAACCCCTGACCAAACTATGAAGGACAACACTGACATCTGCTGGCAAGAATGCAGACTGATTTCTGTCTAACTGTTACTTCACTGGTTCCCAAACTTTCCATCGTTTGACCCACAAATAAAAGTAGCAGAGGCTTGTGACCCCAACCATAACTAGTTTATGTTACCAATAATCCAAATAAACAAGGACATGACGACAACATAAACAGCTTGAACTACAATGGTACTGCTTTTTATTGCTGCCTGCCCTGAAAGGTGGGTTTTTGTTTGTCTGTCTGTTAGCAAAATAGCTTGTGAACCACAGAATGTATTTTAACGAAACTCTCAGAAAGTAAAGATTGGATGCATATCCTCTGCTGATTAACTCTTAGAGTCAACTCAATTGAAGGTTGCCACCACAGCTAATAAACTTTAGTGAACACAAAAATGTCTACAACTCAGTCAAATTTGCAGATATCAAGCTTAAAATTGGTGTGGTAGTAGCTGAAACTTCCTTTTTAACAGACACTTCAAGTGCTAAGAGATTGTGAAAGATATTTGTGTAAAACTTTGGAATCAAGTGTTGGAGTCAACCTTGCCTGTCTGTTAACAAAATATCTTTTGAAACACTTGATGGATTTTATTGAAACTGTCAGGAAGGAATCACTGAATATAGATATACAACTGATTCACTTTCAGAGTTAACTCGATTCAAAATGGCTGCCACAGCTAATCAACCTTTGTCGCCACAAAAATGCCTATAACTCAGTAAGTTTTACAGATATTGAGCTAGAAATTTTTGTGGGAGCAACTGAGAGTCATTCACAACACTTTGACATCTAATGGGCTTGGCAACATGCATTACATTAAATAACCTTGTTGCTTTATGTGGTTTAGATATTAAAAAAAATGGAGACGAGGACTTTTAACTTTTGCTTCATTTGATCTAAAGATCTTCTTTGGTGAAAGTTACAGCATTCACTGCTGGACCTGAGTAGGAAACACGACTTTACTGGTTGTTTAAAACTCTTTATTTTTCGTGAATACAAAAAATACTCTTGTGACCAGATAAATATTGTACATACAGCATCAAATCATGAAACCAACGCAGTCTTGTCAAAGAAAGCACAACACCGATTCAGAACAGAGCGAGTAGCTCTTATTCCTTCTTCTTTTTTTTTTTTTCTCCTTTTTCTTTTTTTTGTTAATACTCCAACAAATCAGTCAGACAGGATAGCTTAGGTTAATTCTTACATTTAGAGAATAAAAACCTTTTTATAGTGGTTAGACAATGCGACGAGGAAGTTCTTCAGCTCAACATTTCAGAGGGATTCGAAGAAATTTGAGTCATTTTCTCAGCTTCAGGTACAAATTGCCACATGCTCACTGGATGCAGTCTACTGCTAGTGTCTAAATACTAAAGTTTCCACACAGATGCCCTTTTATATCAGCAGCACGCCGATGGCATGCAGGACACCAGCCAAGGCGTTACGCCGTATGGCAAAGAGGTTGGCTTTAAGACTTCCGATTCGATTGGCATAACGTTTGATCCGGAGAAGACAAGTTTCCCTGCAAGCGCTCTGATCTCCAGCTGCTGCAGGCCACGCTCAAATAAGGCACAATGAAGATCAGACACTGCTATGGACAGACTGAGGAGACGAGCTGTGGACATTTTTCTAAATATATTATTGATTATTATCGCAAAGAAACAAAAAGGTTCCTCAATTAGAGCATGAAGCTGTTTTCTTGTTCTTCGTTCGGAGAACATTTCCTTCAAACTGCCATCTTCGGGACAAGAAATATGAGCAAATACAGAGCGTAACGTATTCTCATTATCAGCCCAGAGCCCGGAGCCCGGAGCCCAATATCATTGCACACAACTCATTTTCTAACCAATAACAGAGCGCACTTTGCATTATGATGTCGCTAGATTATTCAGTGTAATATTACAGTCGAACGTGAAACGACTTCACAAAAGCAGTGTCTGGTGGAACACAACCCAACGCGAGCGTGCGTACATAAGTGCATAAACGAAATCCGGCTGATGGAAGTGGCGAAGGGATTAAAACACAAAGACAAAAGCAGAAAAAACACGCTCATTAATGTAAAGATAATGCATATGACCAGCTTTCTGTATTTCGAAACTGGCGGGAGATTATTGAGTGAAAAAATACACGAGCAGCGAGACAGTTTTGGTCACGTTTTCATCCAGACTCTCCAAACAATTAAAACACGTCACAACTCTCTACTTTCTAAGAATCGGTTGTAAAATGAATTCATAATACACATGCTTCGTTGATCTTCTTAACTTGTGTTTGGCATTGAAAAGAACAACTTTTTTTTTTTTTTTTTTAAATAAAAGTCCTCGATGTTAAAATATTAGTTAAACTGCAGTCACCAGGTTAACATTTGCGATATTCAGGTTAGTAGTTTGATTGATATTTGTTGAGATTATGGTGCATGCAAGCCAGAGGTGAAATGAGGCATCGCCTTACTGCTCTTTTTGTTTATCCTTTCAAGGATTTTTTTTTTACATTGAACACCCTTAGTTGCAGAATTATCGTCTCAATCGTCTTTGCTCCAAACCTTCAACCACTTCAGAACCTTTGGGGTTTATAGAGGAATGTTTCCATGTGTAATATCTTTGAGTCATGCCTGTAACAGTCAGTAAAGCTCATGATGCACTAATACTCGTAAAGTAAAGATTAATATGACCAAATAACTTGATCCAACTGTGTCAGTTTGCAAACAACAACAACCTTCTTCACACGTCAATGCCATTCGCCGACGAACACGCACGTCACACACACTCACACAAATACACCACGGAGCACAGGCACTTGTTCTTTTTCCTCCTCAGGCCTGTTTCAAGTGCTGTGTATTCATTAATCGTGTCCGAACGAATCGGTCTCCCACTGATAAGAGTGTCTCAGCTGCGTGTGAGCACACGCGCGCACACACACACAGGAGGTGGGCTCTGCCTCGGTCAGCCCTCGTCCTCCCTCAGTTCGCTGGGCAGGAACTTGTATTGCTGCTGTCGGATCTGAGCCAGCTTCTTCCGGGCTTCCTCCAGCTCCCGCTCCTTCCTCAGCATCTCTTCCTGAGCCGCGATGATCTGAGGAGATGAGGAACAGCTGACAGAAACCGGAGCCTTGCACTGCTCATTTTAAAATTTCCTCAGATCACGTGTAAATGTTAACGATGCAGGAAGATGGAATATTGTGTTTCATTACTGTCTGGATGTACAAAAAACGTCTTCAGTTGATCCAAAATGCTCCAAAATACAAAAGATCTCAAAAACCAAGCTCCATCTTGTATTAAAACTCTTATTGTTCTACATTTTCAGGCTCCTCTCTTGTGGAACCAACTTAGGCTTAGACTGCTGAGGGACATACTGATTTCCTCACTGCTGCTGTCTTTACTCTTCACGTTTATTCATGCAGTTAATGCTGTCATTACCTGAGTGTGTTTTTTTTCCACAGAAACTCCACCTGGACCAATCCTTCTGGGTTTGTCTGTGTCTCCTTCCTGCCCTCTCTAACCTCAGCCAGTTGAGGCAGATGGCTGCCTGTTCTGAGCCTGAGCCTGGTTCTGGTTCTGGTTCTGATGGAGGTCTCTTCCTGTTAAAAGGGAGTTGTTCCTTTCCACTGTTGTCATCGTGCTGCTCAAGATGGGTGATTGCCATTTTGTGAAGATCTAACGAGCTCTGCTGACTTCCTTACAGAGATAACTTTTCCTAATTGGCATTACACAAATAGTGAACTAATTCTCTAACACTTCATTCCTCTTTCATGTAGCTCTTATTGCCTCCTGCTGGTCTGACGATGTCATGATTTTTTTAAAACACAAAACTAGCTCAATAAAGTTTGGATGCTTTAATACACAATTAACAGCAACTCCACGTGGTTTTACAAACTTTTAGGAGCAAAAATCCAGAAAATCCAATACTTATACTATTATTTTTTTTCTGATACAAATCACTGATAGCTATAATAATGTAAAATAAACACAAGGAAAAAAAACCCCAAAACATTTGGAGTATTATTGTTCTCACGTATGTAAAAGTATCAATCCTAGTGTGAAGTTGTCCCAGAATCCCCTCTATTTGACAGTGACGGTAGAGAAATAAAAATGAAAAGATGAAGCCCGGCTAAGGTGAACCCCTGACTGAGAGGGGAGCCCAATCACGATACAAAAGAACAAACAAAAGAGAGAAAAAGAAATATTTTTTTGCAGATTTTCATCTTTTAGTTTTGCTAAGATGAAAGGAATCTTTTTTCGATTTTTCGTGCAGCAAGGAGACGTGATATTTTGGAGCAGTTCACATCTAACAAACTTGATCAACACCTCTGAAACAGATCTGATGGGCTGCGTTGTGTTTTATCTGCAGGAGCTCATCACGAATTCAGAAAAACAACCGTGGCATTTCAGCGTATCAGCAAGAAACACAAACACTCAGTAATGTTCCGCGGAAAAGGGCAATCCAAACGGTGGGAAAGCATTCGTGTTCCTGCCTTCACAGGGATTTTTTCTCACCTGAGCAATGCCTCCGACGAATTTGGTCTTCACCACGACGCTGTCATCCTCCGTCTTGTCAAATGCTGCTTTCTGAGCCGCTTTGACCAGATTGTCTGAAGCTCGCTTCACAGCATTGCCGGCAGCCTTGGGGAAAAAATAAAAAAATAAAAACCATATTCAGCATGCCTGCTGTTTATTTATTTTACACAGCTGCAGTAAAGTTGTGCTCCTGTGTCACCTGTAGTCTCCTCATGGCCTCTGAATTGTGGTCGGCCTTCACTTTGCAGGCTACCAGCAGCTGAGCTGTGGAGGCCGCAACCTGCTTGGCTGAAGAGATGAGCTTCTCCTCGCTGGCGTGGCCCTGCACCGAGGCGTTAGCTGCTTCACACAGGTTGCTGGTGGCCGCTGCTACCATGCGCGCCTGCAGCAGGAACAAATTCACTCAAGAACCCAGGCTGAGTTCAACTGTGTGAATGGTGACTCAGCAGTAACAACATTGTTTTCCCTTTTTTAAAAGTTTCTTCTGTATGTCTTTTTGCAAACTTCTTCATACCTTGTGCTATTTTTTTTTTTACCATTCATGTATTAAAACATTCAGCTCCATCAGGAATAGTGCAATGTGACTTTAGTATTCATAACTGTTATACTTTTTTAATTTTATTTAACGCTATTTACAAAAAAAAAATTAAAAATCAGCGTAAAAATACATTGAGATCTGCTCAATTCCTTCCAGAACACTGAATGCTATTTCAGCTGATTGGCTCTATTTTGTCTTCTTATGCTCTTTTTAGTTGTTAGCTAATGTCTTGCTAAATGTAGCTTTTTACTCATTTTAGCTCTTTGCTTCAGTTTTGTTTCATTTAGCTTTTAACAACAGTTTTTATCATTGAAATTGTTTTATCTATGGTTACATTAACTTTAGCATTTATCTATTATTTTGCTACACTTACCTTTTAGCTGCTGTTTTGCTATACTTAGCTTTCAGCTCTGGTTCTGTTCATTTTAGCTTTTAAAATGATTTTGCTGATTAACTTTAACAATTTAGTTAATTCAACAAACAACATTCAGTAAAGATGTACTCAGTACTCATCATTCACACTGTATTTATGCAGAAAATGCAAATTCTCTGTTTTCTGTTGCTTTAATAATGATTTTTAAGGGAAACTTACAGCTGATATGAGACCCTGTGACCACTGGCCATCATCCACTGCATTGGCTACACTGGAGCCCACCTGATGGAAAAATTTGAGAACAAATGCAAACATTATATTGCAGTATGTCTATGTGCCTGAACATCTTAGTGTGCAAGACACTGACCTTCCCTTGTGCCACTAGTTCTCTCTGGGCTGCAGAGGCAGATTTTACAAGAGCGCTAGTTGCTGCAGCGATAGACTTTGCTGCTTCTAGGATCTGCTCCTCAAAATCAAGGGTCTCATCTGCCTGCTGGAAGAAAAGGCAAACTCTGTTTTAGTCTTAAAATGATAGAAAAAACAAATATAAATGTCAGTATGTGATGCAAGAACAAAAAAAACCTTAGAACAGAAAACTATCAATCAAAAACTAGTTTTAAATTTCAGAATGCATTTTAAACACAAAGCTGCCTAAAACTAAAAAGCATTACCTAATTATTTCACATAAAAATAACAGTAAATCCTCCATTTAGGGTGACACAAAAAGCAGAATGTAAATATAATGATTTACTTCCTAACCCTGAACTAAAGAGGTGCAGGAGGTTCAGGGAGGGGGTGTCAGTTCAGGGACATTAAACAAATGACCGCCTCTGCATCAGCAGTCGAAAGGACGTGATTGACCACAGACCTCCATAAACACATAAGGCACACGTGGCTGGAGACAGGGCGGGACACTGTAGGAATATGTTTGATATATAGTTGGACTGAATAACAACCTAATATATCAAACATATCAGACAGAGCCCTGCACAGACGGCTTCCAGGTCTACAATGGCTTAGGGGGGTTGGGGTTTGGGGGTGGGAGGGGGAGGATGAGGGAGCAAGGGATGCATGCTGGGACCAGGAGAGCTCTTCGCCCTTAAAGGTTGGGATGCATGGAGGAGTCAAGAGAGGAGGGAGTAAAACGGAAGAAGAAGAATCCAAGCAGTTGTTGAGAAAAAAAAAAAAAAACCCTAAACATCTGTTTGAAACTGTGGCCTGTTTTTCTTTTAAAAAAAATCAGACCGCCTTCTATTCTACTGGTTTACGGCTGCAAAAATACCATAATCAAGCTATAACATTACCATAAGCTCAGAAAATTATAGACTAAACTCTACTATTTTTTACATTTGTGCATACAGTATACAGTTAAATAAATTTACTTTGTAGAATAATAAAATCCTCATTTCCAGAAGATTAAGTTTTATAGTCAAACATGATTTTCAATATTATTTTGTCTTGTGTCTCACAAAAACATGAATAGACTTCTCTGGCCTCTGTATTTGAGAGATAGAAGACAAGATTAAATTATAAATATATCTTATTTTATCCTTTAAATACAAAATATTGCCTTCTAAACCCTCACAAGGGGGCGCTATTGACATGTTAAAAATACTAAAAAGGCTTTCACTGATTAATCTCCTTTCATAAACACAAATATCCTCATATACACAGTCTGCAGCTGTGGAATTATAGCATAAGACAGCTTTATATGATCTGTATTAAAACTAGGTCAATCTAAATCTATGTACTTTCATATCACACAGACGGAGGGTTGAACTGACCACATTTACAAGAAGAAGCACCCAAAAAGGGGAAAACAGACAAACAGACAGATAGAGTCATGCAGAGCACATCACAAAAACAAACTTGCAAAACATACAGAACATGAAAAGTAGTTTTACTTTCCAAAATCAGTGCCACTTGCATATATTTTTCTGTACATTGCTGTTTTGAGTTTAATCTCTGGTGTCTGGAGTGGTAAACAACTCTCAGTGCAGCTTAAAAATGAAGACCACCATGACAAAACAAAGGCAACATGTTCAATAAGACGGAGAGCCTCTCCTTCACAAAGGGTCAACAGTTCATCGCACATTGGAGCTCAGTCCAACACAAGCTTGACAGCACAGCTGTGTAATTGCATCTCCTGGCAACACAACTCAAAATATAGTTCATGAAATACCTTTGAAGAAAGTTTTGCGAGATAGCTGTCTGAGTCAACACCCTGTGTGTAACAGAGACTCATCCCCTCCTTTCGTGATTTCACGTTAGCAGCATCGTTGCTGGAAAATAAAATCCGAAGACTTTCTACTACAAAGTCAGAGTCACCTTTTCCTACCTACTCTGCACATCACTGTCTGCTGGTTGATTACGAGCAGGGAGCTGTGTGTGGGTTTACGTGGGAGGGAAAGGTTGAGTGGGGCACATATTACCTTGGGCTTGGCCCTGGGTTTGAGTAGCTCCAGTTTCTTGGCTGCAGCTTCAATGGAGGCTGCTGCACCGAGGAGCTCAGTCTCAGCAATGAATGTGGGGTCCTCGGGGTCCACGCACTCTGATCCTGGTAGGAGATCGAAGGCAGACACTGATCACCAAATGTATTTTTTTCTTTTACTTTTCTTATATGCATTCACAGTGCAAACAGCAGAAAAATTAAAGCCCTAGCATTCCTTGAAACGTTGCATATCGCTCATCGCCTTTCATGCCAGAGTTTTATATATCATCTTATGTGAGAGAAATGTTAACGGCTGTTTTTAGGCAGACCTTGACAACAGCGTTATCCCATGTAAATTCATGAGATGTCACGGTCAGAATATACTGTGAGTGACTCTGAGCTACTACCACATCAAACTTTAGCTCAATATCTGAAAAAATGACTTGAGATATAGCCATTTTTGTGTTAGCTAATTTTGATTAGCTATAGTGGCCATCTTGAATTGGGGTGATTACAAAAGTTAACCAGCTGTAAATAAAAATCCAAGGATTACGGTCTGAACATTTCATTAAAATCCATCCGGTAGTGAATGAAATATTTTGCTAGCAGACTGTTAGTGCTAAAGTTTTCTGCAAAGATCTAACACAATGAGTAGCAATTGGAGTATGTGTTGTGAGCCACTCTCAGAGACAAGCACGCCAAATTTGAGCACAATATCTGTAACTTTGACTAAATTATAGCCATTTTTGTGTTTTCTAGTCAGCTGGCTGTGGCAGCCATCTTGAATCAGCTCGGTTAATCAGTTGTAGATGCACATCCAACAATTATAATCTGCATGTTTCATTAAAATTTGTCCTCGTTCACCTTTTTGCGGCAGGCGATAATGAAAACATTCTAGTCACACTCGTTCTATTGGAAATGCTCTCTTGCAAGCGTTCATTCAAAGAGACGACAAATCACCGAGATGATAATATCTCGACTCTTTGCAGTTTCACAGTAATGCCTCAAAGACAAACTTAGATAAAATTCACATTTGATGGATCATTGTCTTTTTTTTTATAGATGTTTAAATGTTCATAAAACAGAGCTGTTTGAGGACAGGTTGGTGCAGCAGATGGGATGATGTTTTCATGGATTATGGAGAGATCTCTTTTACCCCCCCCGAGCTGTCTACCCTCTAGCTCCTTCTGACTCTGGTGAAAGGTGATCTGGGAGTAACAAAACACATCCCACTTACCTCCATCTGAAGCAGCGAGGAAAGAGGAGAGCAGAGAGAAAGAGAGAGCACATGGGACATTAGAGAGGTGAAGTGGATAGCCCCACTGTGTGTCAGGCTGTGCACTGAAATCTAATTCTCATCCAAACACAATCTATTACTCCTGTCACATGCAGTACTGCAGCATCAGGAGGAAACACTTTGGTGCGGGTTTGTACCGTAACCATCATAAAGAGCTCAATCTGATACGCTTTGCATGACAATCACTTTAAGTTATGATTTCAGTATTCCAAAGTGAGTTTTACGACCCATCTTTATTAGCGACGCAGACAGGTTTGGTGGCTGAGACTCGCTGGCGCTGTAATGTTATTCATGCACCGGAGTATTAGGGCTCCTTTGACTAATCTCCAAAGTCTCCACAATCTTGTTGTCATTTTTTATTTTATTTTATTTTTTTATTTTACATTATATCAGATTGAGTCGGTTCCAACTGGGAACCCTCGCCCCATTCCTCAGTTCAAGCTGAATTTATTCTGCAATTTCAGCTCTGCCACTTTCTCTCTGCTGAGATTCCAGAACAATGTCCCGCAGTCATTTTGAAATTAAAATCTGCTTATTATTGATTACTCCATGACAATGTGGAGCCAAGTATCTGAGCACACATAATTACTCATTTACTTGCTCAGATTGTAAAAAATTCTAAATGAACATAATACAATACAACTGGTGAATTTAGTTTCTTAATAATTTAACTTATTTTCCATTGTTCCTTTCTAATTTCTATAATAGTAATAAAAAAATAAAATCACTGGAAAAACTGCTCGGACTGCACAGAAAGTATGTTTCTTCAAAAAAAAAATAAGAGCAAGACATCTGTTGGAGTGGGGGTACTGGCAACTAAAAGTCATCAAACCTAAATGTGCTTCTGAGTGTGTGTGATGAACAGTGTGTGTGTGGGTCACCTTTCATGGCCTCAGCTGTCTGGACGAGCTCCGTCACACACGCCGCCACATGCTTCGAGTGCACAGCCAGCTGCTGCTTCTGCTCCGGCGCAGATCTCTGCAGCACCTGAAAACAAAAGAGTCCAACATGGTGACTTGTACACACACAAACACAAAGTGCTAAAGGGTCACTGCATGCCTAGGTACAGTAACCCTCCAAGGTCAGGGCAGGGGTTATTAGGATTTAGTTGTTTTTTGGGAGGGGGGACAAAAACTGTACAAAGTTCGAGGGACCCTGGGCCATTTAACATGCCATGCATGAATACTTATTTATTTTTGTTGGTTTGATATTATGAAGTTTGACTCTTGGAGCAGAATTTTATTCCTTTTATTCTACCAAAACCTCTCCAGGCCACACATTTATTAAACTGAGACATAATTTATAGTAAGTCTACTGAAACCCTAAGAATAATTCTGAACTATACCGCTGTTGTTGCAATAATTTACAATAAATACTTTTAGAATAACAAAAAAGTACAGAAAGTAAAACACAGAATATTTAATTGTCTAGTAATTCCATCCTCATTAGTTTCTATTTTTGGCATTTTTTCAATGTGGATTCTGTGTTTAGGTTCACCTACCTAAAACATTACCCACAGAACTGTCCTATTATAAACACTTTCAAATGTTCTGAACTCCACCACCTACTAAGACCTCATTATTAAAGCCTATAATAAAACCTTGAAGGTTTAGGTGAATTAGTATAATGGTACCCAAAAAGCAATGTCAATTTAACAAATGAGGTAGTTAAAAAATGGTACAGAACCAGTTTATAAAAAAATTGACAAGAAACAAGAACAAATCAATGAACTCTGTATAGAAATGTGTTGATTTTAGGACGATACTTCACTCCAGATTGTTCACTATGTTTTTTTTTCTTTTCTTTAATCTAATGTCCAATCAGAATGATGTCCCAAAAACTAAAAATGCAACAAGAATAAATAACTTTTCTGTATGTGCATTTACAAGTGGTTTTTATTTTTAAGTCTGAGGTATCCCTTTGGGTGAGAGGTGTAAAGCTCAGGTAAACACCAGTATAGATACACAAACACACACACACAAGTTGTTACAACATTGCTAAATCTTTCGCTACATGCACACAGACATAAATCATTTTTCGTCTTTAATTTATGAGCCATGTGACTGGTTCAGCCCAACCTGCAGCACTTCCTCCAGCAGGTTGATGTATTCTGTGGCGCATTCAGAGCCGTACTGCAAGGCCTTGCTTTTTAATTCCTCGCCCACTTCAGGATGATGTGCTGCTTGCTGTAAAGTAAAAAAAAAAAACAAAAACAAAGATTACACAGAGGTGAATAGGAAAAATAGTTTTAAAAAATGGGGCTGTTATATGTGCAGCATATAATCTAACACTGTTTTTCTTATTGAACTGAAAATGTCCCACGTGAGGTCTAGAACTGTTAATTATATAACATAGTGATATATGAACGATCTTGAAATGACTGCAAATCTCTAGCTGATTAAAACTCAAACGTCGGTTTGATTTTAAAACCTTAACTGCCCAATCATCCATCTGTTTTTCCCTTCACACGAGCGCTCTTCAGGGGCTGAAGGACGCTCTGACTGATGGTTGCTTGTGTGACTTTGAGAAGCGACTGAGTCACTACCTGCAGCAGCATCCACAAAACAAACTTGACTCCACATTATCTGCTCTCAGCAGGCTGCGCTCACACGTTCCCTGGCAGCCCCGTCGTGTCTGCGGGAGGCCTGTGTTGGCAGGGTGGAGTGGATTAGCACCTTGCAGGTAGTCAGCATATCAGAGATGGCTTTGCGGCTCAGGTTGGCCGTGGCGATCACATCCTCCTGCTGAGCGGAGTTGCCTGCTGCCACCGCCTTGGCTGTTGCCACGGTGATGCCCTTTGTCTTGCGGAGGAACTCCTCTGGTGAAGTGGACTTGTCTGGGACGTCCTTGGACTGGAACACCTGACACGATGATGACCCACAAATACAGCTGGTTGGAGAAAGGCACGCAGCCCAGAGAGGATGTGCAAACAAGAACGGTGGACTCAAAACTCAAAAAAAAAAAAAAAAAAAAAAAGGTAAGTTGTAGCCTAATTAGATTAACTTTGTTAAGTTTGGCTTTGGCTGCAGGTCTTGGTTAAGCCTCCTTTCAGGCTGGGGGTCCTCTGATAAGGGATTAACAATAAATTACAAAAAAACAAGCTCTTGAAATCTTCATTTCTTACTCTGGCTGTGTCTGCTACTCAAACCCTGATAAGAGCTTGTGGGAAACCTGCAGGGGCCATGAGAGACGGTAAATGAACAGAACTGGACGATTAAAAAAAAAAAAAAAGAACAAAAAGTTCCCCTGTGTTGTTAAGAATAATAGACACAGATATCCCTGACCCTTTATGAGCCAACTTTGAGCCGAGGCTGTGCCTGATCATTTAACTCTCAACAGACCAGAGAGAAAAAGGCTCGGCCTGTCAGGACCACTTACTGTCAGCTCCTGCTTGATGAACTCTATGGTGGCCTCCAGTGCTCTCGTCCCACGAGTGGCTTCATCCTCCACTGCCTTCACTGTTTTTAGAAGAGACGTCACGTTGGTCACCATGACCTGTCAATAAGGAGAGCAATACTGAGACTTGAGCTCAAACCATGAGGTGCAGCGTCTCCTCCTTGGAAGACAAATAAAATCACCTTTTCTGATTCTTTCGCAGCAAAGAATGCTGTTAAAGATGTTTTTTGAAAAAAAATAAATAAATAAAACAAAACAAAACAACCTGACATTCTGCAGTAACAGAAGACAAAGGGATGCATTTCCAATAAAAATAGGGTGACTCACCACTGGGAAAACAGTAGACTTACTGACTCAGAATAAAACAAGGAAAACTGTTTAAATTTTACTGACTCATTGTGATACATTTTGCTGTCTGTGCCACTTCCAGCAAACTGGGTGCGAGCTTGGGTTTGTAATTTGAGAAACATGATCGCCTGGACTTTGATGGAGGTCACCATATGTTGGAGGAACAGAAACAATCTGTCAACATGAGGACATCCATGGGTGGCCCTAATTCCATTTAGATGAGAAAAACACAAAATACTTGTGCAATGCAGCTAAGTGTGGTGGTGGTTAGTGTGATGGCTCCATAAGTAACAGAGACACATTTACTCAAAAAATTTGGATCCAATTTTTAAGGCAAAGATCTACAGAGTTTTTTTGGAGAGGGGGGGTACATGATGGTCTGTTGCTAATAAAGCATTACTCTTGATTCTTTCCATTCAGTGAACACAGCTGCACAAAGGTTACACACAACAGAGGTCTGAGCTGCAGTTTTAGTTCCTCAGCAGATGGCAGATGTGGTGGTGATCAGAAGTACAGAGTCAAATGATACCTCTGTACCTTCATTAGGTTAACATCTTTCATCTGATCAGAAGTGTGCTACGAAGTACGTGCTAAACATCTACCATTTGATATCCATTTAGAAAATCACAATAGTGTTTCTTGACTTTCTTTATTATTTTTAAAACATAAGATTAGCTTTAAATTTTAGCTTTGACGCAAGAGTTCAGATCTTTATAAACAGGGTTCGGTAAAAAAGGCTAAGAACGTTGTCCGACTGGTTGGAATTCGCTCTTTGAACAACTTCGCTTTTGACAAACTGAGTTTAATTCTGACCAGATTAAAACAGCTAGTCCACGCAAAACCAAGATCCGAGTGTATCGCTCTCAAAACAACTTCAGTCTCAAAAATATCAGAGCAGTTCATGGGAACACAGTTTTCTAAACCTTTACAATGCTGCCAATTTTGCAGTGCACATTTATTTGTGAAAATATTATGATAATCCTGCCAGGAGTGCCCCAGGCTGCATAGAAAATGCTAAAGCTTGCTTCTGCTACTATTAGCTTTAGCAAAAGACCACCTATTTCTGTGGGAATAACTGTGCAATGCAAAACTGATGGAGATGTAAAGGTTAATAAAATAGTGTTTGCATGAAATGTTTGAGAATGAGGTTGTTTTAAGATGGCAGCAATTAACCTGGGTCTTGGTCTCACTCTGAGTAGCTCATCATTCCGGTCAGAATAAACTTTATTTCTGCAAACTGAAGTTGTTCAAACATCTAACTACGACAGATAAGATATTACAGAACTCCACATCAAAAGACCCAAATTATAATTTTAAGCCTTGGCATGAAAGATGGTCATTACACACCTCTATTGTGAAAAATACACTGATGATGCGCCGGATATGACAGCAGTAAACACAAACTGGTATAATGAAGTGCTGAATATAATAAAAAAATATATTACAGAAAAAAACAGCACAGTTGAAATGAGGCATGAGAAATAGACTGGTAAATTTGTTGTAAATGGTAAATTTGCAGGTTGACACAGTATTTCATCACTCAGTGTAACCAGTGTGCATTTTATGGCTTGCTGTTGATTTCTAATGTGACAAGAGCAATAGAGCTCAGGAACTGCATTAAATGAGAGGTACCTAAAAATCACTTCATTTCCAGCCAATGAAACATGAAATTAACGTAGCTTATTGAATTTTGTCTGTGATGAGGGAAAACAGGCTTGCCATTTGTGTTCTATTTGAGGCAATATCAGCAGAGTAAAACAAACTCGGACCGGGCTTAAACATTTTCTGCATCGCCAAATAAATGCATTTAATAAAGTTTATGTTTATAAAGCTGTGTGATGCACTTGCGCTGCTCTAACAGCGTTCTGCATTTCCCCAGCTGCTCAGCTGGTAATTTATATTGCTCACAGAAATGATCACCAGAAGGAGCTTTAAACTTTATATTCAGAATCTAAAAGTCAGAATTTTCTTTTGAGTTTATTTGTCAGCACAGATTATTTAAAAGATCTAACCCACTAAACAACAACACATTCTGGCTTCGACTGCAAGCATATGTAGACTTTGCCTAATTTCTTTGACTTACTGGCCCAAAATTTCATTCATCCCTTATATTTTTTAAATTGTTTTTAAGCTATTTGATTTTTACACCCTGTCTCTGTCAAACTGAAGCGAGATTGAAGTCAGATTATCTTATTTTATATTACTTTTAGTATGAAGTATTTTGTCTACTTAAGTATGCTGCCTTGCAGTTTTAAACATAAATTCTGTTAGTGCTCAGAGTATGTGATGGAGATAACTGACAGCTACCACAACACCAATATTTAGCTCAATTTTCATAAAATTGACTGAGTTGTAGATATTTCTAGATATAGATGTACATCCAATAATTAACTTCTGAGAGTTTAGATAAAATCCATTCAGTGGTTCATGAGATATTATGCTAACAGACAGACAAACAAACACAGTCTCACACTTACATAGCACAAATTACACGATCACAAGCCTTTCATGGCCGAAGGCGTTAAAAATGTAATTTAGTAAAACATAATACAATAAACTTGTATATGCATATCTGAGAATGCCTTAAGGCAAAAAAGTTTTCCAGAACTTACTTTTTTAAAAAGAAACTTGAGATGTTTTATTTTTAAAATTGTTAGGAAAAACCTCAAATAGGTCTTGATATTTGAGTAGGCAAAAATAAATAAATAAAAGCTCTGCCCTGCTGCAGTTTCCTGAAGTGACACTCCTGAACATCTTGTTATAGATAGCTCTCAGTAAAGCACACAAACCCTCTCTTTTACAATGACAAATATACACACTCAGTATATCTCAGTGACAGCTCCTGTTCTACAGATATGTGGCAAAAAAAAAACTCAGCAAAGACCCTGATAAGAGCTGTCATAGGTTCCTTGTAAAAAAAAAAAGCTTAGCATTGTGCTCCCTGATACATCAAACCAGACATTTGCAGAATGCATATCTACAGTCTCAATCCACCTTGTGAAAAAGACACGACAGCTGCTCGTTTTAGCGGCCTGTTCCTTTACCTTGGCTGCGCTCTTCAGCTGATACATGGACGGGTCGTCAGGTGCTTTGCCCGCGGCACATTTGGTGGCACCAATGAGCTCAGCCAAAGCTTTGGCCACATCACGGACGGCATTTATCAGAACCACCTGAGGAGACGGCGTTAGAATCAATAACGCACAATGGTCACAGTGTAGGCTTATCAGTGGTGCCTCAGGGAGAGGATTTAGCACTTATCGCTCGCAGCTAGTCATGATACTTCAGGCTTAGTGAAGAGCAGAGATGGAGACATGAACTCGGGGGGGTAAGAGGTGATGCAATGTGTAATGAAAACGGAGTTAAAAAGAGACTATAACATGGGATGTACAGCTAGGTGAAAGATTTGTTTACCAAAATTGCAATTACGGAACAGAAATTGTTTTTAGGACATTTTGAAATCTGTGACTGTACAAGGTATTCATTACTGTGGATGTTTGTTTCTCACCTGAGTCTCTGGGTCGTCAGACCCCATGCTCGTTGCCCCCAGTTTAACCACTTCGGTAAGCTGGGTGATGGTCTTGGCTGACGAGTGGGCAGCCTGGGCCAGTTTCTCCTGGCTGGACGCAGCTCCCGCAACCAGCAGCTTGGTGTCCTCCACGAGCGCCTTGGCTGTCTTCAGGATATTTTCCCTGAGGGACGGGACAACACTGTGTGACAATCTGCTCCATAGTCATATCGAAGCAGCGTCAGCGTGGGAGGAAGCTGATCTGACTTTGAACAAGGTGTTTTATTTTATTTTATTCTTGTTGCACCTGTGATCAGCGAAAGACTCTTCGTTCTCAGGGTTCAGTGTTCCAGCTGAGGCGAACATGATGGTCGTGTCCAGGTCAGCGATAATTCCCGAAACGGCGCTGGCTGCTGTGATGCAGGCCTGGGTGCCTTTGTTTCCTGCTTGCAATGCTGACAGAACCAAGGACACCTGGAACATGGGAAGAAAAAAATTGAAACGTACCATTCAGAGGGATAAATCAGCTAAGTCTAGCCCCAGGCTCAAATAATTACTCTGCTCTATTAGCTGTTAGTAGGGCCCTTTGTAAACAAGGCTGGTGAGATTGCTGTTTTACTTTGTTTAAACAATAAAAATGGAAGAATAGGAAGAGAGAAAAGCTAACCAATGAATTGCAAATCAGTCTGTTTTCCAATCATACACAATTTTAAACAACATTTGAGTTTGTTTCTTTCTCGTAAACAAATAAAAAGCCTTAAGAGGTATATTTCAAGGCAGAGGCTTAACATATAAAATAGATTAATATTAGTCTCAAATCAAATCACTGTCTTAGAGTGCTGTGCAAATGCGTAAGAAGCATGCAGAAGCTGCCAGAGTCAAAGCATTAAGACATAGTATTATTGTTAACCTCAAACTGTAGCGGCTGTCAGGACAGAGTGGTTTCATGAACGAAACAAGGGTAAAAGGTACAACACCAGTTATTATGGCTTATAATGGGAACATGAAACCTACACTCTTTTGACTCCGTGCAAGTTTAACATAAAAGGTAACTTAAGAAATATCTAAGAATCGTAATAAGGAATAAATCAGATTTTGACCTTATTAGCATGTTAATGTGCTGTTTTTTATGGGTCAGTATCATGAGTGAAAAAGGTGACCGATATGCCAGGATTTAGTCAAGAGGTATTGGTGAAATGCAGTGAAGACTTAGTTAGAATATGTTATTTTAAATGCAATCAAAGCTTCCAAAACATGTTTATTATCTGAAACAGAGCCCACTCAGGTTTTGGGATTTCCACACTTCAACATTGTAGACTGATGTTTTGTCTTTGTTGCTATGACTGTGGCTGGGATTCATGCTCATATGTTTCCTTTTTAACGCATGCATTTGTTAACACCTATGCTCTCTGAAACTTTGTCTATATTTCAGCATAAATAGAACTGATTTAAAAAGTGACCTGTTTTCAGAAAGATATTATTGCTGAGCTAATGTTTCCACCAGCTTTATTAACGTCCACCCAAGGCGAGAAGTCATGTAATTGCCTGTGTGCTCATTTGTCTGTCTGTTAGCTAACTATCTCATGAACTACTGGATGGACCTTAATGAAAAATGTAATTATTGGATGCAAATCTACAACTGATTAACTTCTGGAGTCAACCCAATTCAAGATGGCCACTACAGCTCATTAATCTTAGGAAGAGTAAAAATGGCTATAACTTAGTCAATTTTACAGATAATGTGTTACAATTTGATGTGATAGTAGTTGAGAGTCATACCCAACATATGCTCCCAGTTTTCACAGCTCAAGCAAAATCTTTGTTTAAAACTTTGGCATGCAAGGTGATAGGCAATATGGATTCTTTCAAGGAATGCTAGTTTCATTATATTTCAAATGATGACAGCAAAATCAGCGTTTTGAAAAAAATCTACATGTTAAAAGAAAGTCAAACATGCTCCACTAGTTCCTGACTAAATTGCTTACCTTCTCTGTGACTGCTCGAGCACACTCAATGAGCTCCCTTTTGGAGAAGCTGTCAGTGGGGCTGAGCTGCAGAGCTCCAGCCTTCTGGACCAGATAAATACAGCCATGGCCCAACTCTTGCACCCGCGTCTTTATCTGGAAAGAAACCTGAAAACACAAAATCGGTTGAAATTACACTGCAACCGTCTTCTTGTTTGTGTCACTATAGTCATCTCCTACAATCATCTCCTATAAGGGCGTATCTCTTACTTGCCTGTGGGGGAAAAAAAAAAAAATTCAAGCACCCTCAAGGAGGAAATGCTGGCACTACACCTTTAATTTCCTGACTGCAATTCATGGGTGGGTGGTACTTCATTACAAGCATCAGTATAGGCTTTTAGACTTGTAGAGGTGCAATGTTGCTATGGTAACCAACAGGGTTTCAGACAGCTTCTTACATACAAGAAACTGGTAAGAGCTGTGCGCTTATTAGAGCAATACTTGCACACATTACCATCCTGAAGACAACAAGGGAAAGTTTAAGATGAACAGTAGGAGAAGATGGATACTCGAAGAACATATTTCTGTTTGATCTCACATTGCTGGTGCAGCTGTGAGGAAGAGTTGCATTATCAAAGAACAGGAAATTTCTGCTCTCATCAGTGAGTACGTTTGGTTGCACAGCTGCGTAAAGACACATGTCAAGATAAATTAAATGTACGTGCGTATTATGTCTTTTTAAAAATATGACAGCAGGACTTCTCACCTCTTCTGGCTCTGCAGTGGCTGCAGCGAGACGTCCTTGGTGTGCAAGCTGCCCGTAGTCCACAGTCACCTGGGAGGCAAGACCGCCAAGCTCTTCAGGGCAGGTCACAGATTTAGTCATCTGGTTACAGAGAGAGTAAACCAAATCTTATCAGTACAAACAGTGATGTTTTTCTGTCTCTTTGTCAACAACTTTAGAAATACTGATTACCATTTCCTGTGCGGTGATGGCAATGGCCTTGGAGAACTTCACCATTGTGGTCTGGTAATCCACAAAAGAGCCCTCAGGTTCGGGAGGCGTTCCTTCATCCAGCTGTGAAGATCAGTTCTTTAAGTACCCTCTCACACGTATCAGTCCTGAATAAATTTACTCTAGGTATGCCCACTTACGTGATATTTATGTGACACTTTTAATTAAGTTTAGAACCCCCTCACAACAAATAATCACCGAGCAGTAGCAGGGACTTTGGAGGATTTTTCATTATTTTACAACATGGAAATAATTGTTTCACAATTTTTTAAAAGCCTGCTCTAACAAGCGGAACAAAAATCAATAAACTATTAGGTGTTAAGCTGTGAATACTAAAATGTCAACAACAAATTGTTTGTCTTCCTCTCAGAGGTGCAAAACTGTAGGAGGTTCAGATATGTTATAAATAAATAAAAGAGAGCTAATGAATAATGAATTTAGAAAAACATACCACACAAAAAAAAAAAAAAATTTATATATTTAAATATCATCAGGAGTTGTTGACTGAAATAAAGCTTTGGCTTTTTACGAATAATTTAGTAAAAACAGTGTGGAAGCAAAAAAGATGGCTACCATCTGACCTGAGTGTATTATGTTTGCATATGTGCAGATCATCATCAAATATTAACCACACTGTCAACATATTGACATGTCGCCCTGCAGGATGTTCACCAGTGATCATCTACTGAACCAGTGATAATTACTGACAAGGACAAAATGTTTTCTGTGAGATTTTTTTTTTTTTTTCAGATGAATTAGAAAGGAAAAATACTGCAGCCTGAAATCAGTTTAAACGATCTGAGAGTACTTCTCAGAATGTAGCGCACATACATAAACACCCTCCACTTACCCTGCTTATGGACTCAGCAATGGACTCCATCATGCCTCCAACCATACCCCCCTCACTCGCCGCCTCGTTCAAAGTCACCATGATGTCGTCCACAGCCTCCTTCATCAGCTGGGCGGCCTCAGAGATGGCGTCGTGAGTGTGGCACGCCTGAGGACACGGGTAGCTGGTTAACATCTCTGCAACACTAACTTGGTTTATCCAGAAGAAGAGTCAAAGTTGTGTAGAACTAGTATGAGCTCAGTATGTCACTCAAGAGCACTCAGAATTTGAAAGCTACATGATTTACAACTGTGACAAAAAAAAAACCCAAAACTGGAAAAATAACAATGGAAAAAGTTGGAGTTGTTTGGCAATATACTGAACTAAAAGAGGATTGTAGTGGCTGTGGCTCATGAGCAAAAAAAATGGTCATTCATAAAGCAGATGGATGGTGTTTCAGTCTCTGGCTTATTCAGCTCAAGTGTTCATCACGAGTATGTTAAAATCTGCACTGATAAGCTAACTGGTCAGTAAAAACGTATAAGAAACACTGTATGAATGAGTTAATGTGACTCATCAAGAACTAATTGGTCACCAAGAATCTTAACAAAAAACTTAACAAAATCTTTTGCTGTCTTTAAAACAAAGACCTATCTTTGAAGATATGAGACTAAATACCTTTTTATCTGCTCTTTAACTGACTCAGTAGCTTACTCAAAACACCAGAACCAACTCTGTACCTTTGGGTTCCCACCGCCTTCTTTGGCAGCATAGAGCATCTGAAGGGCAGATTCGGACAGGGTCTTGGTCTGATCCAGGATCGTCATCTGCTGCTGGTGGTCGTGCAGCTTAGAGGCCAGACCCACCGATGCCACAACGAGCGGGTCAAAGTAACTGGCCAACTGGGTCACCTGGAGGAATGTGTTTAAGAAATTTATCTAAGAAAAGACTGAACCACAGCACATAAAACAGACAAAGGGTATTTTGTTGTAAGCCCAAAGGAGGTAAAGCAATATATGGTGCGACCAGCACCTTATGTCCCAGTTGAGCAGCTTCGCCTCGGGCTGCTGTGGAGACAGGATCAATCAGATGACCAATCTCTTGCACAGAGGATGTCAGCTGCTCCTGGAGTGCCTGTTGAGTTACACCGTTGGAAAATTACAGCATAAGTCACAACAGAAATGCTATAGATATCAGTTATTTCTGTCAAACAAGGTAGAGCTGATGGAGTACTTGAACTCACTTCCATGGAGATATCATCTCTGCAGGGAAGTGTCTGCCCAACTGCAGCCAGGGAAGCTTGCTCAATGTCCCGGATACACTTATTGATGTTATCAATGGAGTAATCACACTCTCTCTGCCCTGGTGCTTTGTCCCTGTCACCAGTAATAATGAAAAAGACAAATAATATGTGGTGCAATCCATTTGAACTCCAAACTAAGAATAAAAGTCACAAATAGTTTAAACATACAAAAAAAATGACGCTACTCTAAAAAAGTCAAAAATCTGAATTGGAAAGTTGTAGGTTTCTCTCTAATCACATCCCCATTGATAATCCAATATGGCTGCTACACAAATAAAAAAGGTGGAGATATTAATAAACTACTTGTTTATACTTCTGTGAGTTTGTAAATCATTAAACCAATCACATACATAGTAATGTACAACATCTATTAACTAACATGTCGCTTCAGTGTTTAAAAGCAATAAAAAAACAAGCTAATATATTGGTATTACCTTGTAATGCTAATAGCAGTTAGCATTGTCACTGACTGAGCACAACAATGAAAAAATCCAACTGGTTTTCGACAAACTATATGTCTATTGTTTGTTCAATAAAGCTATATGTGATAAAAAATTAATTGGTTTTCTGATTTGAAACTGGAACGCAGAAAATTTGCGTGCAACATCATTCCAAGTTCTAACTTCCAAAGCACTGAAATGCAGCATTCTTTGCTAAAAAAGAAAAAAACAAAAAACAAAATTATAGAATTGATAAAAATATAGAATTATAGAAACTAGTGAGCTTTTTAATGGAGACTAATATGCAGCTAAGAAGCTCCTATTATTTCAACTCAAGGTAAAATAAAAACAAGAAATTCACTCTTTCCACTATCACCTACTGTAATGAATATATTTGTTTTTGTTTAATCTAAAATCTAACTTTTTATTCAAAGAGCAGAAACTCTTTCAATCAAGCATTTTACACTCATGATACTCAGCACAACAGAAATTTGTATTGTGCACTAAGCAGATCAGAGTGAAACATTCCTCATCCATCTATCATCTGCAAACTAGTCTCCTAAATGCTCACCTGTTTTTTTTTTTAATAAAAGCTATCAGTCATCAGCAAATTAGATATAGCATTTTTACTGTTTTATTTGCAGTGAGAATTGTATACTATACTTCTAAAATGGTTGTAGCATCTTGCTGTGAAATATGTTTCATGTCCAGTCTCATCATTTCATCACTGTTTTACGGTGTTAACTCATCTATTACAAAGCTGTGGGGAATCTTGGCAACTATAAAGTAAAGTTGCAATTTTCTGCCAAGCTGAACAGACACCACAGAATCAACGCTCTGATTTCAGAAATTATTTTTTCTCCAACTGTGAGCGTATCTTTCTAATCTTTGATTCGAGCTAATGGTGCAGAAACAGCCGTGGCTGTGGGTGGGATTTACACCAACCTTATGGATGTGATGAGACTTTTGATGGAGTCAGAAACCGTCCTGGAGTGGCCAGCTAGAATGGACCAGGTGGGGGGATCCTTGGGGTTGAGGACCAGCGAGCGGGCTGTTTCTATAAGGTATGTGGAGCTGTCGAGCATGCAGCGAGCTGAACGCACAATAGGCTCCTGGGCTGCTGAGCCCTGGGGGAAATGAAAAGATTAGTGTAAGTGAAACAACAGCGCAGGTAGCAGCTGAACAGCCATGTTGGTCTGACTGAGTTGTTAATATTCTTTGACTGCTGTGGAGAGATCAAAAGTGCAATCAAACAAAGAGATGAGATTAGAAAGGCAGCTTTACACAGATGTAGAAAGTAACACCTTCAATCTTTATGATACCAGCCAAAACCTCCCTTGACAATTAGATTAACAAGCTGAAGATTACAGCAGCTGTAGTGAGAGTAAGGTCTGTTAAACACTGCCCTCCAACAGATTACAGCCATGAAGCTGTTGGAGGACCAGGCGAGCACTGTTCAGCTGAGACTCAAAACAACAACAAAAAATAAATCGTCTTAAGCCTTACATTAAAAAGAAATTTTCAAAAGCGCCTTTATAAAGTAACTATAAAGCCTTCTTCAAAATAAGATAAAACTAATAAAACCTTACATTTCTTTGAGAACAAATAATTTCATAAAATTTCATTTGGAACTAAAAAAGCAAGTATAAAAAACAGGATTTCTTGCAAACAGTCATCATATTGTGTGAATACCTCATTACTGATCTGAGGTGGGATGCTTGCAAAGTCAGGATTGTTGGCGAAGGTTGAGAGGTTTTCTACAGCCTCGAGGAGAGGAGCTGTGGCAGCACGACACTTGTTTCTGTTCTCGTCTGAAAAATCCCCATCTAACATCTGAAAGGAGACAATGTCCCATGAAAAGATATTTGTTCCTTTTGGCTTTATTCTTGAAGGAGACTGAACAATACCTAAGACATCTGCAAGATGTTAAAAAAAACAGAAAGAAGAAATTTCTGTAACAAATTTACACTCAACGTTTTGATCAGTTGGGGAGTTGACCTTGATGGTTTTGACGAGGTTGGCAGTGGTGTTGGCCACCTCTTTGGCTGACTGGACAAATTGCCTCCTAGCCACTGGGTTGGAGGTTTTAGAGGAAGCTAGACGGCAGGCATTACAGAGAGCCGAGGTGTGCTTGGCTACAATTGTTGCTGCAGACAAGACCTTATACAACAGAGAAACAAGAAAAAAAAATTGTAAATGTGGTAATGTGGTTGCCATGGTGCAGTGCACTCCATAAAATACACACAGATTATCCACCACATTAAAAAAACAGTTTAATGTTGTGCTGATGCCCAGTGCTGCTTTAACATTTCTCAACTGTCAGGGCAGGAAAATAAGTTGTTCTGTGATGTCTAAATCTGCTATGTTGATTGATCAAACTGAAATCAGAGAAGTTTTGCAGCCAGGTTAATGAAT
Source organism: Kryptolebias marmoratus (assembly GCF_001649575.2). NCBI lineage: Eukaryota > Metazoa > Chordata > Actinopteri > Cyprinodontiformes > Rivulidae > Kryptolebias > Kryptolebias marmoratus. The sequence goes on along the minus strand of NC_051440.1, from coordinate 14,555,355 downwards.
TGGTTTATTTTTCACGCAATTTCAACTGTTATTCTGATGCTCCTTAGTATTTTGACACTGTTTACTTGGATGGTAGATCTCAAAGTAACACCCACATAAATGCCAAGACATAAGCTTTCCATGGAGTTTGCATTGTGCTTTAGGGTGCATTCTGATCACTTTTGTTTACTTGCTAAAATCACAAAAAAATTATGAAAAGCTAATTTCCAATGCCATAGCCTGAAAACAAGGCACAAAATCCAGACTAAGGTTTTTTAAAAGATGAAGCAACAAAATACTGTGCTTTTATAAAAGCAAAAATGAATGCAAAAAAGAAGACAACCAGGTATAATGGAAAAGTTATAGAATCCTTAATGTCATTATGAACAACAAGTGTGTTTTTATCCTTTAACATTGTTATGTGCAACATCAAAATGGCAGTGGCAGTGCACTTTAATTGTTTTTGATAAGCTGTCACATTTGGACAGCATAAAAACTTAAACAGTTAGTAGAATGTGAAACAATCAGAAAGCTGTGCAGTTACATTTTCACTCCAGGAAGTGCTTTAATTGTAGCCTAACTTATGTTATCTATCAAACAGGTGGGCTACCCCATCGCACATTATTTGACATCTGTCTATAGCTAATTATCTGCCCAAAGTTTTTTCAAGCGTCAGTTGCATTTTATGGTGCTGTCTGATTTCCCCTCCATTGATTTTGGTTTTGCGTTCTCCATATGTCAGGAAACAGTTTTGCAACGCTGTGTGGTGCATGGTGCACCATCTTACCTGTGAAGGACTGCTGGCTGGATCCACTAAGTTCTGACAAGCCATCTGTATGGCTTGGTGGGCTCGTGCAAACTGAATGGGGTCCACGAGCCCTTCGTGACCTGAGTGACTATTGGGGTCAGAAACACCCACAAGATAAGAGGCCTAATGAGAGTCAAAAAGAAAAAAAAAGGAAAATTTCAGGTTTATGTTTTTCACAAGATTATATTTGTTTTAACAGACAAACTTGATACACATACTCTCACTAACATGTCTGCGTACTAATACATAAATGATACAGATTCATTTTTTACAAGGGGCAAAATGAGTGCTCATTCACTTCCTATTAAGAGAGTGAAAAAGCAGTTTGAGTGGAAAAAAAAGTGGTCAGAGTTTGCACTTTTCTTGAAAGGGCAGCAGAATCTTGCAGGAACATGAGGATGTTACTTTACACCTTTAAGGGTGGTAGTCTGTAAAACCTCCAATTAAATCTGGCTCACTCTGTCAATGGCTCCAAATCCAAACACCTTGGTAAGATCTAAAAGGCATTTATTTGAGGTTGTCAAAATGTTTGAATTTATCTTCATGTATCATTTAAAATGCTCTACCAGTCTTGAAAACGATCAAATGGCTACATTTTTGATTAATTGTAATGTATATGATACTGAAAACCCAGTAAACAAGAAAAAAGGCTGGAAAAAAACCTGAGATGACAGCAGCGGAGGGTACCAAACAGAATGTGTTGGTAAGATGCTGTGATCTCACCTGTCCTGCAGCTTCTGTCAGCCCACATAGAGCTTTGGATGCCAAACTCACACTTTCCCCAAAGGCTAGCACATCACCTGTTTTACAGTGCTGAGAAATACCTGCCATCGATTCTCCCAGAACCTGACACAAATGAAGTATTTGAATTAGGTCTCGAGCTGTTTGCCGAGTAAAATACCACTAACAATAAAGCTAAATAACACCAGAAACAATTTCAAAAGCCTGTACCTTTGAGTTCTCCATGACGCTTTCAATGCAATCAAAGTAGGAGAGTTCGTTTACAGGCTCGTTGAGGTTGCCTAGGAGACCTCTGACAGCCTGCACACAGATGGACTTGTTAATGACTTCAACTACTGTAAACACATCAGTAAACATTTCTGCTAATAACTTTCTGTGCATCCATCAGCCAATAAATTCAGATCTTAAAAATCCCATTTAGCACAAGTAACACACAGTTAATGATGATACAGTTAAGATTTATGACTACCAATGACATTTTTAAAAGTTGGGTTGAGTGGAGTGCTTATGAGCAGTCAATATCTTATCTGCAGTAGACAAATGTCAAAACAACAGCAGTTTGGAGAATTAGGGGGGACAAACACATATCATAATAGAGTCAAGCTAACAGCTATGTAGAACATGGATCCTAAAGAGCAAATTTCTGACATCAGAAACATCCCAAATTCAAAACCTTTGTAGCTTTTGGAGTGAAAATGTTTTTTAATGTATTCACTTTTGATAAAGACCATTACCTGGTACCAACAGCTCCCTCCCTCGGTGCGATCTGGGTCATACAGAAAACCTCTTTTTTCCAGAACCATACACAATGTTTGTGATTTAGTCATAGCTTATTTCCACATCTCATGGCTGTTGTTTTAGTATTAGACAACGAGTCATACGTGATCAGCGGTAGGAAAATCAACAGTCTCTGTGCCAACAATTATCCATAGCACCACAAATGCTGTTCAGTTGAGAAAGTAGTGACAAATTAAACAAATGACACATGGAAAAATGGTTTGAAATAAAAAATTCTGATACAGCTCAAACTGCTAGACAATGTTTGAGTTTGGTTTGGTAGGATGGTTATTTGCTCTTGAACTGGCTGTGTTTTGAATAACTACCTAGCTTAGTTTAGCTAGTGTGACTCCTTAAAGAGATTTTCTCCCCAATTCTCTAAACTGAGATAGTTTTGGTTGTTGTCAAACTGAAGGTAAAATACTGAATGCCCATAACTACTCAACACAACTTTAAAAAAAATCATAATTAAACAAAAACAAATTACCTCTTTAATGTTGCATTACTAATAGAGTAATCGATAGTGCAAATGAATGCAGACTTCAGAATGCAGAACGCTTTTGACTAACAAGCGAAACCAGTGCAGCTAATGTCAATTCACATTGCCCTATGAAGATGATCAAATGCAAGAATGAAATGTCTTCCTATACATTACAAAATGCACTGTACATGTATAGCACATATACACAAACATGCATACATGTACATGAACCAGGTTTTTGCCTGAGTGGTAAAGTGAATGTGAGGACAGCTACCTCTAGCTCCCTTAGGGCATTGTCACACTCCTTTTGTCCTGCTGCTTGCTGGGTACAGAGCGTTATCAGCTGGTTAATACTCTCTGTCACCGCCCTGAAACACACAGGCAGCCAAAGAAGCCTCTTTAGCTCTCACATGTGTCGTCTGCATGCACACGGGGCTGGCTTAGCTCACATATGCTTTTAGCTCTTCTGTTCAAGCATGGCAATGCAGGCCTCTCACTGCTACTAGATACCACTGTGCACAGGGGTACTGAGATTCTCTTGAGTTTGTGTTCAGCCTTGCTGAGCACAGACAAGCGCTAGCCAAGGCTTCCATCCTCCTAATTAGACAGAGAGAAGTCAGTCAGGCCTAAAGCCCTGTGGGACCAGCTGCTTGGCTTCTTTCTGCTAAGAGGAGGATGCATACTCCTTTTAGCAAGGCCAAACAGAAATGTTGTAGGAGGGGCATACAGATGCATCAAGGAGACGGTTTTATCTTCATCATGCCTTGGTAATCAATATCAGGAATCATATTTAGCACAGAGCAGTTCTGTTTATCAGCACATACATAATCAAAAAAAAACCAATCCATTTCAGCTACAGTCTGAATATTATCATACCTTGCTGCCACAGCTAGAAGATTCTTTGCATTGGCTGCACCTGGATCCACAGACAGAGACTTGGCAGCCAGTAGCAGCTTACTGGACGCCATGGAGATGTTCTTCAGATTACCAATGACTTGGATCTGGTCGTCTTTGCTCTGCACATACAAGAGGGAAGAAAAATACAAGTAATTTTAGCATGGAGTCAGAGGTGCTAATGAATTCAGAATGCTTTTATTGTGTCTCTGCCGCCCTGCATTCTCTGTTGTCACTAGTGTGCTTCTTTGAACCTGAAATGTCATGCTGTGTCAACTTTAATCCCAAACCACCTTTCTAAATTAATGAGCTAAATAGCCAGAACAAGATCAACACAAGATCTCATCTGAAAGCATTAGAGCTCTTAGAAACAATCCATGTGCCTAAATTCATGAAATAAAAAGGTTCAATTAAGAAACGTCTTAAAGTGACATAAAGATGCACTTTGTACTTAAGGCTTTATACCATCAAAGTTTTAAAGGCTCGGGTGGAATGTAAAGGGCTAACTGTATGATCATAAAACCTACTTGGGTGTGTCCTGCCATCTCTATGCCAGCATCCAGGAACTCATCAAAGTCTTGGCTGAACTTCCCCGAGGCTGCAGCCAGCTGGCTGCTTGTTCCACGAGATGAGTGGACGACCTCTCCTGCTGAGTGGTTGAGCTCAGCTGCTGTGTGGTTCAGATCAGTCTGGGCCTCCTGGAATGTCTTATTGCAGGGAGGGAGCTTCAAAGACAGGACACGTTATTATGCCATGCTGCATAACATAAGAAGTGGTAAAATAGAAATAGCCTGTTCAATTATGCGAATCTACTTGTGTAGGACTCACAAAGTCCACTAGCAGCTTCTTGCTGGCTTCTCCGATGCTCCTTAGAGCCATATCAACGTCCTTCTGGCCTGGCAGGCAATTCACACAGTTATTCAGGGAGTGTGACACCGCTTTGGCTACCTGAAACACAGAAAAACGTCTGTCAATGGATCGCCATTACCCATTCTAACAATGTGCATCACAATAAAGCCCAAGAGCTAAGCTGTATTGGGAAAAAGAAATAAAAAAAAACAAAACATCTGAAATGCAAATTGAGCTCACAATACTGTCACTAATTTTTGCTGCTGTCACAGATTTATGCAAAAATAATATGTTTATCTCCTGAAGGTTTGCAGGAAAATGAATGGTTTTAGTCCTGAGGGAGGAATGTCAGGCAACAAAGACACAGCAGGGAGAAAATAGCAACGCTTAGGAAAGATGATTTGAAAAGCAGAAATGCTTACAAACCAGTAGAGTATGTGGCATAAAAAGAACAATGTGATCCCATGATGTTTCTTTAGAGCATATACAGTATATATGTATGTTACTTGGACAAGACTAATGCTACCTGTGCCAGTCTCTGCTGACTCTCGGCATCTCCTGGGTGAACCAGAGCCTGGTGGGCCTCATGGATCAGCATGGCCGAGCCCTCCATAACATACTGGGCTGAGTCCAGCATTGCAGCTGCAGCCTGAGGCTCCTTGGTGCTGGCTGCCACACCTCTGGCTGCTTGGGCCAATGTTCTTAAAGCCTGCGCTGTTTCTCTAGCAGCAACACCTGCAAACAATCAGCCATAGTTTGCTTTGTCAAAAAAATATATCCTTGATAATAAGGATATAAAGCAAATAAAAGATGTACAAGGCAAATTAAGTATCATTATAATAGTAAATACCAAACAGTGAAGACACAACTACATTGTAGTCTATTTTACCTTGTATAGGAAAATTATGTTTTTTTTCTCAAAGGTGTATTATTCAAATAAAATATAGAATAGACCTTTTTCCTCTTTTTGTAAGTCCTAAATTTGTTTTTCAGCTTTCCTGTTAAGTAATAGATAATACACATTGTTTTGGCAGTAACTAACAGTACTGTAGCCCCTCTCTGTGACCAAACTTTAAAATTGTAATGCCCTCATTGTCTAAATAAATGAGGTAATATAATAAATTTGGCCCCACATGGGAGGTGCTCTTAAATTATTACACATAGAGCTAAAAAGCAGCAAATTGCATCAAATTACATTAACCAGCGGAGTGGAGCCATTTGCTGATGGAATGTTAAATCCAGTAGGACAAAAAAAAAAGATTAATGAGCAGCGAGCAGCACCCTGGGCCACAGCATGAAGTAGGGCCTGGAAGCGTTTGTTGTTGGAAATGTTATTCTCTATTTGTCCTCAGCTCCAGTCTGCAGAGAATCAGTGAACCAGAATTGATGGCAAAACAGTCAAAGCCATGCTGGATTCCAGGGATTCAGTTTAAGGACACAAAACTAGACATTACGCTCAACATAGCAAATATTTTTTGTCATTTCTGTCCACTACAGTAATGCAACAAATCAGCTGGGTCAAAGTGAAGTGAATATTCAGAATAAATTTCAATTTGAGCCTTTTTTAACCTGTGCGGCATACACTACCTGTATAATGTTCATTGCCCTGTGCAGCACATGTCAGCAACTGAGCCATGGAGGAGCCCACAGCCTTGGATGTACTTCCCAAATCCTGAGCACACTTTTCCAGCTGTGTGAGCAAAACAACACATAATTTGAAAAAAATTAAAATGAAAAAAATCATCAGCTATATTATTGTCATGTTGGTGCAGTGCTGTTTGAAAGTTTGAAAACCCTTTATGTTTTGTTTTTTTTACCTAAATGTATGCTAACAAAAAAACCAAAAACATTTAATTTGGCCAAATATACTTTGAGGAATCTGATCTAATATTACATATTTGTGAGAGGTAAAACATACATTTAATTAGGAGCATTTTAATAATAAATATATAATAAAGTCAGGGCCTTCACATGTGTTTTCAGAAATGTGTACCATGGAACAAACAAAGCAGATCTGAGGATGTTATTACCTATAGGAATAAAAAGATATTTAAAAAGTCCCCCATCGAGGCAAACAAAATAAACTCATGGTCACTGTTACATACAATATGTACAGAAATCTCTAAGAACAAGGTATTTAGCATCCTTGGTCCCTAACATCAGTGAATACGGTAGAGATATTTAGATGAAAGACCTTGTTGTCAAAAAAAACCTTGTAGTCCATCTGAAGTTTGCTGAAAATCAAAGTTTATGTTTTGATTCTTAATCCTTAAAAAGTTTAAAGAATCTAAAGTGGTACGTTTGTGCAGAGAAAAACACCAGCATCTCACAAGCTGTTCTGAACAGCCAAATGTACAACACTGTGTCAAAATAAGATGCTTAATCTTTTGTTTTATAGAGAAATAAAAGAAAGAGATTTGAATTGTTCCCAGAATTTCATATACCATTGTTTGTCATGTCAGCATGTGTATTGTATTGTTTATTGCATGTCACTATTTACTGACCGTTTCCCCGGGAAGAGGTTTGAGTTGGCTATCGATCACAGACATCTTTGCATCCTGGAGCTCACTCTTCAGTGTCTGTACAGTCTTAAGGGCCGAGTCAATCTCCAGAGGACCACAGGCTTCGTGGGCCTTCAAATATTCCCCAGATACAAAAAAGTTATTCAAACTTAGCTATGCAGTGCAAACAAGATGCAACGCATTATACTGCTGATATCTCTAGATAGGATCAGAGAGCTGGATTTGCATTAAAGTACAAAAGCAGCAAATTTCCCATTTTAGTTGGATAATTCTTGTTATCTTGGACTGTGTTGTGTATGGATACCTTCTGTGTAGCAGTCCTGAGCTCTGCCAGACAGGTCGCTAAATTCTTGGCACACTGGCCCAGTTGCATAGCAGCAGCCTGATCAGCCACTGTTGGAACTGCTGACTTTGCCGATGTCACCATCTTACTTCCAGGCTGACAGATGGTGACAAAAATAGAAAACGAAATTGATAAAATCTGCAAAGAGTGGTGTTTGAACTGTGTGACTTGTGAAGCAAGATTAGACTAACTAACCTGCAAGAAGCTCTGGCTGGCCATGATGAGAGCGAGCTGAGGGCCGAGCTCCTCAGGCTGGGCCTGGCTGCTCCTCATCCCTTGCACCAACTGGGGAATACTGTCTGCGACTGCCTGGAATTAAATATATCCATAATGCATTCTTTATATGCTACACTTTATGGCTAAAACAGAAAAGTGTTACAGGAGTCTAATGTATGAGGATTTAGTTTACCAACACATTGGCAGTAATTTTAAATGCCTAGTAAAATTGTAGTAAAACTGAGTACATGATAAAGCCCGAACGACCATACCTTGCAGCTGTGCACTAACTGCTGGTGTGAGGCGGTGTTTTTGTTGGAAGCAGCAGCATTTTGGGCAGCTGCAATGGTCTGAGTCGCAGCAGCCGCTGCTTGCTTTGCAGCTATCTGTTCACAACATACAAATTTAGTCAAAAGCAAACATACATAAAATGAAATAAAATGGTACTTGGTAATGATTCACTTTTGATCTGTGCAGCATTATTTTGTAATATTCTGTGCAAAGAGTTCTAATCACACTGAGAGGAATCATAGCCAAAAGGTTTCATAAGAGGAGGAAAAAGCAATCATACTGCATTGCTCAATCATGTCACAAGTTAATCACCGCTGCTTTCCTCCCACTACCTTTCAAAACCTATGGCTAAAAATATACTGTTAAGTTCACATTCATTCATAAAGACACAACTAGATTTGAAGAGATGACAAAACTGAAAGCTATTGAGAACATTCTGAGATGATAGAAAAAATATATATATATAATGGGAAATCAGAATAAATAGAAATGTCCTTGAATAAATACAAAAGTTCTTGAAGCAATGATTCAGATTGTTTAAAGTGGGGATAAGTGAAAAGGTTATGAACAAATAATATCTCACCTGTTGTAAATAGCTCTTTAAACGATGTCAGTTTGGAAGTTTTTGAACAGCATCAGTTTGGAGAAATAATTTTATTTTGACTGGATTGACGAGCTAACGGTTAGCTAGACCGAATGGGAATAAAAGTGGATTGCTGCCATATTAAGGCTCTGTTTAATATGGCACAATTTAGCGCTGTGAAAAGTGAAACCAAAACATTTCTGTTGCGATTTGTCCATTTGTGTACACAACAACAGTGATCTGATTTTCTGACACCTAAAATTTTTGAATCCAGGTCTCCGTGTGGATGTTTCTGGAAACTCCCGGCATCGGTGTGAAATTGCACATGCTCACCACAGACGGCTACAATCAATGGCTTCTCTGTGCATACGCAAGTAGATCAACAACAGTAACAATGCCGGATAGCAGAGAGCTGTTTGTGTTACTCAACCTTTTCAATGTGTAGCAACCCAAGCTCACTGTCGTTCCAAACAAACATACTTGTATTCATCATTTTGGATGTAATTGTCTTCATGCTGGACACTGGAATGTCTGTGCACATGTGTGTGTCATTGAAATACAAAAATCACAGTGCCAGCTAGTGACCTGGCATGGAAACTACCACAGATTCAATGAGCAAATAAGCATAAACTGCTAAGAATGTTTTGAGACTGAAGTTGTTTTAAGAAGGCTGCAAACCACTTTGGTTTTAGCTCCACTCAGACTAGCCAAAGCTCGTCAATCAGGTCAGAATTAAACTATTTCTCCAAACTGATGTTGTTCAAAAAGCTATCTACATCTGGTAAGAAATAAATTGCTCATAACCTTTGCACAAAACCTTACTTCACATGATCTGAACTTTAGGTAGTTTTTGGTACTTTCACTGTATCCAGCACTGTGTGATCAACAGTAAATGTATACTCCAATAAGCTGCATTATTTTCAATATTCTGTATAAAATTATTTAAAGTACTGAAAGCACATTAAAAAGGATATGCATATCTGCACTACAACTGAGAGTCATTTACTTTGCCCTGACACTCTAAAATGAAGAGGTCTAAAATGTTTGTGAGGTAATTGTTACAAGCACACTCAGAGATTAATAACATTCTTCTTGACTGGCTTACAAGCTGCTGTGATGGAGGTGACCATTAGCACCATTACTGAGACCATCTGATGCAAGGAGGCAGGCTGAGATGCATGTCTGATAGCAGACTTATCCCAGCCCCCGGGTAATGAATAGTTTATATGCCTGGGAAATTGAACATTGGGTGCTCTAGAGCAGAGAGGTGGTAGTCATTAGGGACAAACTGATACTGAGGGCTAAACACAGATCTTTACAAAGATAGTTCATTCAGGGCATTAACAGGATTTACAGCTCACTGTAGTGGTGAAGGAAAAATAGCATGGGCGTATTTTTAAAAATGGTTTACTCTTGTAAAAACAAGTGCCTAGCTATTTAATTATTTGTGATCTTTGGTGTTTATACTGTGTTTATAGAAAATTCATTGTCTAAGGTAAGGTGAAGCAAGGAGAAGGTTTAATGCCTGGTTTAAAGTTAAATGATGAGAACACGTTTCCTCCACTGACTCACCTCCAGCCGGGTGACTAGTTTTTTCTTTATGGCATTTTGAGCTGCAGCGTTAGTGGCAACACGTAGCCCCTCAGCTGCCTCCCTGAGTCTCTGCTGCTGGTCTTCATTCTCCGGGTAGGCAGCTGCCCCCTGAGGGTGGAAAAGCACACATTCATGCATACATGTGCAAATGTGAAAACACAGACACACACACTCTCTGCCATGACGCACACTGTAGATCCAGAAAAGAACAGCTACTGGATATTTATAATTTAAGTTGATCAACTCTGGTTATATTGTACATTTTTATAAGCTTGATGCAAAGAAGCATTTAACTCTGTCTGCTTTCAGACAGTTGCCACGGAAACCGTCAGATCCTTACTTCCTCTTTGATAATGGCAGTGATGTGATGATTAATGTGTGACAGATCAAACGCATCCTAACGAGCTATATGCCGTGTTTCACTTGCACGGGTATTTCACACTGATAATATTCTGCTCAACACTACCAGGGGCTCATTAAAAGCCACTGCTACTGCCTCGTTTTAGTTTGGGTTTTAAAAAAAATTGCTTTTCAGTATTGCAAAGACTGTTTTTTTTATCGAAAGGGAAGGAATTTAGTTAGGATCTTCAACATAACTTTAAAATTTAGGATTAAACACAGAAAATATTCAGAGACTGGACTAGATTAAAGGATGAATCAGACAGAATAAATGTAAAGAGGTTTACCTAATCATAGTGAAGTAACAACAATTACAGCACTTTATTTAAAAGCCATCACCTTAGCAGCCTCCACCATCCGAGCCGTGGCATCAGCCAGGAGTTTGGCTGCGGCGAGAAGTTTCTTTGAGTTGTCAACATCAACCTCTGCCTCTGCATCCGACCTCATGGCATTGACTAAATCAGAGGTGGCTTGGGCCAAAACCCGTGCCTGATGCACCATCTCTCCTGTTCATACACATAGCGAGACATTAGCACGTAAATCCACACGGCCCAGACAAAACTACTGAAGGGATCAACACAAAGAGCAGCAAACTGGCAACATTTATGTTCCAGCAGAAAATCAGTTTGTGATACAAAACAGATTTAGGTTATTTTAATAAGAAATGATAATTTTAGTTTAGATAACCCCAACTGTTTAAATGTGTTTGAAAAAGTATTTTCAGTAAAACTCAGGCTAAATGTAACACAAATCTGAATCAGAGCAGTGACTGATTAGTGTGGCTGCATCTAATAATTTAGCTTCTTGAAGCACCTCATTACTATAGACACACATGGATCACAAGCATTTTAGATTAGGACGAAAATAGGACAACATTTGAACACACCTATTCATAAATGTTTAATGAATAAATGTGTTCAAATTTTTGACTTGTCAAAAATTCTGTTTCTAGATGAGTATACTTTGTGTTCGGGACTTAATAAAAGAAAAAAATCATCTAATTTATGCAAAATTATTTCCCTTTTTTGCAATCTAGTCCTACTAATAATAATGCAACCAGAAATACAAAAGGTTTTTTTATATCAATGAGAATGGTAAAAGTAGGTAAATCTATCAACTATAATACATTTTTATATAACATCCTATTCTCATTCATTGAGTGAGAAATCCCTCTAAGTTTCCTCATCTTGTGGATTCACATTGTTTTCACCTTTATCTCCTCTTTTAGCTTAAGGTTTCCAATGACTCATCCTCCTTCACAGAAATAAAAAAAATCGTTGGGATATATGTAACACCTCCCCACACATCTGCTATAAAAAGCTGCGTTTCCGAAACTCCCACCTCCAGCTTAAAATAACCCATCCAGTAAAAGTTCATGGAAGATATCTACAAACTACATCCGACACCTTTGGGAACGAGCCAGTCCTTTCAGCATTAAATGCTTATCTAGTAATTCTACAGTTTGTCCTTTTTCTAATGAGAATTTATTGAAGAAAAATGTTTGTGTTCCTTAAAAATTCTCAGGTCATGTGTTTCCTGTTAAATTTCAAAGGCTCCCTGAAGCTGATTAAGACCAGACCAGGAACTCTGTAGTGGTTTTGGATGACATGTCTCCTACAACCCCCTGGGAAATGCCTGGCTTTGAAAATACTTCAGCCTCATGACTCAAATCAAAACAACTAACTTGAGATCTGAACATGCATGGGGCACTTTTTAGGACTGTTTATCATGGAGACAAATGCAGGTAATATTTTAGGCTTCCTGATGCAGTTAAAACATATTAAAACAGGTAAACTTAAGGCAGACATTCCATAAGAATCAGCTCATCAGCTTTGGTGACTTCTTTATAACTCACCAGCATCGCCCATGGAAGTGAAAATATTTTCGGTTACGCTCATGATTGTATCCGTGGCCTGATCGTAGCGTCCGATGGGCTCTCCGCAGCTGGCGTAGTGGCGTACGTGTTGCAGTAGGTCACTGAGGGCCTGGCTCACCACACCGGCTGCTGTGCCGACTTGTTTCAGGAGTTCGCTGTCGTCACTGGCCGAGCGGCAGGCTTTCACACAATTCTCAACAGATCGGTCCACCAGTTTTCCGGCCTCGACAAGCTGCTCCTGACACACTGGGGAGCTGATGGTTGGACTCACCACCTGCACCATAAGAAATTTTGCTAACTGACAGCTTGACTCCAATGGACATTGCCAAAGTTTTAAACACAGATCTCACACAATCTGTTAGCACTCAGAGTATGGGTTGAGGATGACTCTCAGCTTCTACCACTCCAAACTTTGGCAGCGGGTGGTAATAATAATAAATTTTGATTCCATGAAACTTGAAACAACCTCGTTTTTTTTGGAGTATAACAAACTGTATATTGGTACCTTGGTGCAGGCGACCAGTTGTGAGGTGGACAGGGCACACTGAGTGGCAGCTGCGATCACTCGGTTCTGCAGCACGGTGTCCTCGGCCACCTGGGCCACATTCTTGGCCTTCAGGACCAACATAGCAGCTGCATTGGCCACTGCTTTGGCCAGATTCATCAGGGTGTCCTGCAACATATTATTCAGTGTCCATCACTGAAACCGAGCACAGCTGTCTACATGTGGCTAAAGGGACCAAGAAAGTAAATGTTTTCTGTCCATTTTGTTCAGCTGATTTAACGTGATTACTGTGCAACTACTGCAAGAAGAGGAAGAGGACTAACCATAAAAAAGTGTGAATGATGAATTTAAACTTCATTATAATGTGCAGCGAATGAGTTGCATATCATGTTAATGTAGTGGAAGAACTCTGGCTTAATATCAATGAGAAAAAGGATGTAGATGATTCATGAGCTCTCTTTTCAAGCAATTAGCAATAGAAAGAAAGGTATGAAAGATGTAAGAGGACAAATAAACTGAGGTGAGTGTCGCACATAAAGTAATTACCATGCCAGAGAATAAAAGAAGTAGGCCGTGAAACCAGCTGATGAGCTAAAACAGAGGTCTTGGACATTGTATAGTCGTTTTTTCCTCTTCTGTCTGATGCTTTGTTACAAACCCACCTAAAGTGTCAGGCTAATAACACAGCCTGAGGTAATTACATAAGTGTGTATTGACATTTTTACGGAAGGCCTGAGAGTATTGGCCTGTGTGGAACTTCCTGTTTGGCCGACACTGTCACAGAAATAGTGAGTGGGCTGTGTCCAACCTGGAACTTCTCATCAGTCTCGCCCTCCCCCATGTGACGGAGCAGGTCCCCACTGGCTTGTCCAATGCTTCCTGCTGCAGTCAGCACCGTCTGTCTGGGCTGCAACGGGATGACATCAGCACATTCATTACACCAAGCCTGGCCTGTTCTCACACTGACCTTCCAAAATAATCTAAAACAGGATCAGAAAAGCCTGTGTAATGCATCTTCATTGTGTTGCTGTTAAAAGAAGCTCAACAATATGTGTTTTTTATCTGACCTATGGGGATTAAAGTTGAGGATAAAATTCAAAAAACAAACAAACAAACAAACAAAAAAATCACCACAGTAATCAGTAGGGAATCTCACCTCAGCAGCTGCAGGCTCAACAGATCTAAGCAGATCTGACACAGCTCCTGCCAGCATCCTGGCAGCGCCCATCAGCTTGTATCCACTTCCCACCTCGTCGTCCATTAATGCAGCCAGGAGCTTGACTCCCTTAGACATTTCCGTGAGGTTGGAGGAGATGGTGGTGATGGCACAGCCCACCGCTGTGTAGTCGGTCTCTGTCGGTTCACCTGCAGAGGAGAGGCAGCCGTCATAGCAAACTACATCAACCTGCATCTCTGCTGTGCATCTTAATTCACCAAGCTGCTGCAGCATCGATTTAGCAAAGCCACAGGGCAGTCTGCGTGTCATTCACTTTAACACGCACATCAGTGTCATAATTAGAGCCCATTTGAAATGGCTCCATGGAGTTGGGGGCATTGATGGAGCAAGTAGCCATGAAGAAAAAACATAAAAAAACAGAACAAACTTTGAATTAGATAGTGGGAGGAGCTGAAATGAAACTCTCACAGATGGTATGGTAAGATTAAAGCTTGGTACCAGAACACATACCTGAGAGAAACAATCAGTAGAAATAGATTAAAGAAATAAAAGCATTTATTGAGTCATGTGCTCAGAACAAACTTCATAAACCTGAATTCAGTCTTTGACATCAAACTGAAAGTGACAGTGTGTGTTGTCCTCGAGCTGCTCAGCATTTTCCCAAGAACTCACCTGCTGTGAGATTGACCACTGAAGCCGTTCCAGCAGTGATGGCATCAACCTGAGAGTGGATTTCATGTTTGGACTCATCCACTTTGTTCTGAACCCAAACCCTGGATGCCTTTTGGAGGGGGAAAACAAGAGATCTTTTGGTATTCATCACAGTGGGAGATTTACAGCTCATATTGACTTGGATCAAAGGACTAGACCAGTTAACAAACATATGGCTTTAGAAACTCTCCAGCATCTAATACTGTCTATCCACATTTACATTCAGTTTTACAAAATAATATGGTGACTAGAGAGTTAATTTCATTTAAGGTAGTCTTTTCTTTAAAAATCTAGAATATCAGAAATGAAACAATTAAAAGCTGTGATTGTGGCTGTATGTCTAATTGTATAAATGCCAATTAAGCATTTACACCGTTGTTTTCCTGTGTTTTATTAATACGTGTTTTTTGTAAACTACTTGCATACTTTGCACTATTTTAATGGTTTATATATCAAAACGTTCAGCTCATTCAGGACATAGGTGCTAGGACTTTTGGTCTTTGTAACTTTTATACCTTTGAAAATATCTAACTTTATTCAAAAATCTTTTCCCCATAGAAATACATCGAGATCTCTTCAGTTCCTTCAAAACCATTGTTCTCTGTGAAATCTGCTTCAGCATAGTTGCTCCGTTTTGTCATCTTGTGCTACTTTCAATTTTTAAATACTGTTCTGCTTCTTTTAGCCAGCCTTTTACTACTTTTGTCTTTTAAGCTACCGTTCTGCTACTTTTTAACTTTTACAGTGTCTTGCCTTTTGCTTCCTTTAGATAACAGCCTTTTGTGACCTTTAGATTTTAGGCAGCCTTGTTAAACTTTTACCTTTTAGCAACATTTTACTTCATTTAGCTTTAGGTTAGCCTTATGCCACTTTTAGCTAGCCTTTTGCTGCTTTTAGCTAGTGTTTTGCTACATTTGACTTTTAGCAAGTGTTTTACTTCTTTTAGGTTTTTGCTCCTTTTAGATTTCAGCAAGTGTTCTGCCTCCTTTGGGTTTACCAGTTTGGTTTCAGCTTCTTCCCCACATTCAGAACTTAGCATTTACATTGCATTTTCACAGAAACTGCAATTTCTCTAGTCTTTTTATACGTTTTGCATCAATTTCAATACATTTTCTAAAGTTCTGTAGTAAATACAGTAAAACTCACCAAGTCATGGCCCAGTGGAGGCAGATTATCTACGTGTCCCAGGTCGGACTGGGCCTGCTGCACAGCCTTCATGCTGCTGTTGATGGTTCCCATTAAAGCCTGCTGGGCTAAACTCTGTCGACAGCAAGCAACAGTGGCACACACTCAGGAATAAACACAAGCAGTCTGAATAGGGAGTTGTCAAACGTGTGACATTTCCCCAAACCACATTAGACAAATGAGTTACCATGCTAAAATTGTTAACTGCAGCAAAAAAGAATAATTCAAACTTAGTGATGAAATATTTGAGAATATCATCTTCCATTATGATGTTTTAGCACTTTGAATACTAAAGTACTAAACATAGAAGACGCATTGAATTGTTTCATCCTTTTTAATATTTTAAATAAACAGAATCCCACTCACCAGGGGAGGCATGTGTCCTCTGTGCATCTGCCCGGTGGTGATTTGCTGTTGGGCAGAGGGCATGGTGCCCACATTGAAAGTGTCAGGGCCACCAACAGAGCCGGATCGTATGATACCAGGGAGGGCCACTGACCCATGCTCCACACGGCCTACCCTGTTGAACTGCTGCTGCAAGATTGTAGATCTAATGTTGAAGAGAAAAGAAACAGAAGTTAGTGATAAGGTCAGTTGTTTTAAAGCTGTTTTATTGTTCTTGTGTACCATGTTTAACAAACATACATGCTGATGTTATGTGTAGAAATAACAGAATAAATTATTGGTGACTTTTACTTTACTTTTCATTTATGTACTTTAACGTAGGGCAATGATCAGTATGTCTTGGCCCAAAACTGTACACCATCTTTTACAGCTTATATGATTTTAACAAATTGCAAATTGGCACTTCGATGTGTTAACTGCCTCCTTTATTTTGTAAGCAAACTTATAATTAAGATAGTGAAAATATGATAATGATACCAGATGATAACATATGTTTAATTAATTTTGATTGCAAAAATTACAAAATGATAATTACTGTATACCAAATTTTAAGCACCAACAATCTTTCCCACAGTGAGCGGACCTTGTCAGAGCAAACACAGCACAGAAAAATGGGTTTTTATGCCCAACAGATGCTTCTGACTAATGGTTAATTACAGCTTGTTTAGAGAAGCAGCAATTATGTTTTTGAAATGAGGTCCACAACACGAGTCGACAGGCCCCGTAAGCAGCGGAAGTACCGAGACCCAATTTGATAAAAAATACTTTTTTTTTTTTTAAAAAAAAGATGTGGATTTCCTGTGAAAATATATTTCCAAACTCTGTTTCTTATTCACACTCCAGTTCTGTTCGACTCTCAGGAACCACAGAATCAATTACGCTGTAGAGATGCGTTTCAAGTGCAGCCCTGCTTTCACACTCTGGTAAACTTCTGTCTTGCCTCCGTGTCTCCGTTCTTCCTCATCCTTGGGCCTGCAACCCCCAAAATCAATCTCAGCAAAGATCTTAAATAATGTCTCAATTTTTTATTGTGTTCGTGCCTCCAGATAGGAGAAAACAATAGTGAGGAGAGAAAAAAAAGAAGCTCGTTAGTGATATAAGAAAGAAGTAAGATATACAGAAGTATTTTTAGAGTTCATCACATCTAAAAGGACAGTGAAATTTCTCAACATTGTTCAAAAATAAATATGTCTTAAAGCTGTGCCACAAAGGGAACTCAATGGCACGTCTGGAGCAATAAAATAAAATTGTGAGAAATGACTTTGGCCCCATGTCACTTCCTCACCATCTGAATAGTCCTTTCCACCTGCAGCTCAGGAGAAGGGACTGAGCTATGAGGACAAGATAACAGAAGCACTGAGGCTGCACAAGAAGACATGAGAAGTGACTCCATTAGTTAATCAGTTTTAGCTGTAAACCCAATGACTACTTTCTGAAAGATTTCATTCAATCTGTCCACTGGTTCATCAAATGTTTTGTTAACAGACAGAAAGGATTGACTCCAGTAGTTAAAGGCAATGTTTTTAACAAAGATCTTGCACAATCAGTTAGCGCTCAGAGTTTCAGTTGTGGGTTACTTTCAGCTACTACCACACCAAATCTTAGCTCAATATCTGTAAAACTGACTATGTTATAGGCATTTTTGTGTTTGCTGAGGAAAAATTGTAGATGCATATGCAACAATTACTTTCTGAGAGTTTTATTGAAACTCTTTTAGTGGTTCGAACAGACAAAACAAACACACATATTAGCACCCTTTGGATGCAGTAAAAAATAGCATAACATTTCATTAGCTGCTATTTTAACCTGTGTGATATTTTAACTTCTAATGATGCAGGACTATAATTCAGTGATTTTAACCTAAAGCTGTCTGTAGAAAATTCATAAGATTCCCTTTAACAAATTTTATTTGATTATCCTTAACATTCAAAGAACTGTTTCTCTGCCTTATTTGAACTTATCTCTTGTGTTTAAGAACTACACTGAACTGGCACAAAAGTGATTACATGGGTAATTAAACATTAAGGTTCAAATGCTTAAAGAACCACCAGACTGTGCTCATAAATTAAAGTGGTCAGCACTTTTTGTTTTTACAGCAGACAGCACATAAACACTACTTACTTCTTAGGGCAAACAGAATCCTCCAGCATGGTGGATTCTTCATCCCCCTCAAGGCCAAAACGATCCTTACTCTGCTTCTGTAGGCAGGTGAGATATCACAACAAACATTGTTTGGTATTTGTACGGAAAACCGGATGAATGATGTATTAACTCAAGGATGCTTTTTTTTTTTTTCGTTGCACTTGCCTTTTTAAGAATGATGTCAATATACCCTGCAATCAATTGGGATATCTGTTCTCCTTCTGTAGTCTGGACAGAGTAGTAACTCTCCTGGTACTCTCCAAAATCCTTTAAAATGCATCAGAAACAATGTTCTTTAAGCCACAGCATATTGTCATCTGCCGAGATGAAAACATAATCTGTATGTATTAGAAGGAGTGAGGAAATGTGTGCACAGACAGAAAAATGCATCACTGGGGGTGAGGGACAGAATAAATTTGGCAGTACTTTCATCATTTCAGCTCTTAAGGAAAAAAATGGCTTCTTTGGAGCGTCCCATTTCTCTAAAGAGCTGATTGCATCTGAAATGTAGTGAATCTGAGAACTGCTTACTTCAAAGTATTTTGCAGAAACACAAGGGTGAGTTTTTAATTTTTTTTTTTTTGTTTAAATCAATGATAGCAAATATACCTTGGGAGACTGCTGCAAAATTTGCATGATCTATTAATCTTTAAATGGAGTAACCCTTTTCAGTACGAGAAGAAAACAGCCAACAGCTTTCGGAAAAAAGAAAAAAAAAGGAAAAGCTCTCAGATAAATAATACATCTAAATTCTGCACATTCTCCCCGTGGAGTCTATTGTGAACTCAGATAAAGTAGCTGGCTAGCATGCTGAAAATGTTCAATATTCCAGTGTGAAGCCTCGACATTTTTAAAGGGACTGTGTGTGTTGGGAAATAAAATTGGAGTCACGCTGCGCATATGAATGCATGCATAACATTAGAAGTGGCTTGAAAATAGTGCTTGACGCAGGGAGTCGGTCACACCGTACCAAGGTGAAGCTCTTGGGGGAGGCTGCCCATCTCTTGACTGTTGTTAGAGGCCATTCCTGAACCACATCCTTCGTCTTCTCATCAACTCGCATCACTGACTCTTTGGTTATCCCCAGCAGCCTTGGGACCAGCTTATTTTTACCCTTCATTTTTTCCTGTCAGGGGAAAAAGAACAAAAACAAACATCAGTCAAAAATTTTGGTGCTAAACTTCAACACAGATGATTCCTGCAAGCTGTAAGAAGTGCAACCCCAATTTCCCCCCAAAAAGTTGGGACATTTTGGAAATAGTAAATAATAACAGAATGCAGAATCCCTGAAAAAGATGTCATCTAGATGTGAGCGTATGGTGTTCTAAAACCTCAATATACTTTTCTGCATTGATAGTGCGTTTCCAGATGTGCAAGCTGCCCATGCCATAGGTACTAATGCATCTCCATACTATCAGAGAGGCTGGCTTTTTGAACTGTGCGCTGATAACAGGCTGAGGGTCCTTCTCCTCTTTTGTATCAAGGACATGATGGTTGTGGTTTCCAAAAATATAAAAAATAAAAAATTCAATATTGATTTGTCTGACCACAGAGCAATTTTCCACTTTGTCTCAGTCCATTTTATATGAGCTTGGCCCCAGAGAAGATGGTGGAATAGAACTTTAATCAACATTTGAGGATGGCACAGTGAACTGTGTTTACAAACATTGGTTTGTGTTCCTGAGACGTGCAGTGATGTCTAAAACAGAATCAGACCTATTTTTAATGCTGTGCTGCCTGAGGGCCTTAAGATTATGGGCATCCAGTATTGACTTTCAGCCTTGTAATTTGTGCACAGAGATTTCTTCAGATTCTTGAAATCTTTTGATGATACTATACACTGTAGATGATGGGCTATTCAAAGTATTTACAATGTTCTGCTAGGGAACATTATTCTGAAATCGTTTTACTATTTTCAGACACTGTTTTCAGCAGACTGGTAAATCTTTGCCCATCTTTACTTCTGAGAGATTCAGTCTCCCTAAAAGGTTCTTTTTAGTCCCCTTACTGAACTGTTGGCAGTTAACCTTATTCATTGCAAAAATCTTATTCCAGCTGTTTCTTATTTGTACCACTTACTTTTACAGCCTATGGTTGCCCTTGTCCTGTCCTGTCTTTTTTGAGTTCTGTCGCTCCATCAAATTCAAAATTACCTTATTTTAAGAGGCAGCACAAATTCTGAGTTTTAACATTTGATATTTTTCTGAATTTTGAATACATTGTGAATAAAATATGGGTTTGCAAGATTTGCAAAACATTCAGTTCTGTTTCTGTTTACTTTTTACAGAATGTCTCAACTTTTTCTGAACTGAGGTCATAAATCATGATGCCATTCAGCTGGTGAAACACAGATGTTGCCTCTGTGGCTTGAAAACCCATGACCTGATGAGCTCGGGCTTGTTTAACCGGTGCTTTATTGAACAAGGGTCTCCACAGGCGTGAGTCACTGTCGGCACAGCAGCATGGTGCTTCCACCAGCTCTGCTGCCCACTGAAAATCTATTACAGCTCACTTCAGACACCAAGCCTAAACTTGGCTCCCCTCCAGGGGTGGAGAGGACAGAGGGAAAATTAGCAGTGTGTAGCAGTGAGGAGGTCAAAAATATATTAATTCAGTGTCTTAGAGCTTTTGTTTTTCTTTATCACAGGGTCAAAACTGATATTTTAGACAATAGTGCAAAAACCAGGGGAACGGTTTTAGCCTAAGCTCTCTTACACTCAAGGGCAGATAACATTATTCCAGTGTTCATGAAATCTTTTGTGAAAACATTTATTGTTTTAGCTTACGTTATTTGAACGTCATGGTTTTCAAGGCTGCAGTCAAGCAGGAAGAGTCCCTTTCTAATTTGAAGTGGACAGATGATTTATTATGCCATTTATATTGTTACCCTTAATTATTTCAGGGTAAACATGCTTCAAAAAATACACTTGAGGCATTAGACTGTACACACTCACACGCACGACTCCAGCAAACCTACATTTAAGCTTATTGTGCAGCTCTGCATCCCCCTAAAATGCAGTGATTAAAGACTGACAAATGAGAAATGGAAGGTTACAAAATATCCTTCAACAGTGCCACGTTGTCGATTTTGCCTTTGCAAACATCAAGAGCAGAGTGCAGCAGGAGTGAATTATTTAGCAGAGTCTTGAAATCTCCATCACTACATCTCCTCTTTGAACAGACTGTGCTTGCACTCACGAGTTTCCAAAGACTGCACACAAAGATAATTTGAACCTGGCGGTGTGCTTTAACTACGGGGCCAAACACTCCATTTATCATCCATTAAGACCCCCACAGATAGCTGCACTCTTCCTCATTTTTCCCCATTTTTCTGCAAGTTTGTAGTCAAATGGGCTGCTGTCGGGAAGCTTTGATAACACTCGCTCGTGCATCTTTATCTCGTTCGCTTTCCATTCCACTTTTGTGTCGCCAAACCGGAACAGAAAAAACTGCTATACTGTCATGAGCCCCCACTCAGAAGCTCTTGATTTGTTGTGATAATGGGCCTTTTGGTGCTTCAAACAAGCTTTCATACCTGTTTGACAGCACAGTCCATCACAGTGGGTATCAGAGCAGCTTTTGAGTCAGAGCTGCCAATCACTGCAACAATACCCTCAAATGACTGTTTATAAAAACAAAAAAGCTGTACAACCCATCCATCCATCCATCTTCTTTACCCACTTCTTCTTTCCAGGTTGCGGGAAGCTGGCGCCTGTTTCCAGCGGTCACTGTGCGAGAGGTGGGAGACACCCTGGGCAGTTTGCAAAGTCCATCATAGAGGCCATACAATATTTTTCTTAATTTATTGCTGGTCGCTGAAATTTTAGGAATACTACAAATGCTGCAGTATTTGCACTTTTTGCCCTGTTATTATTATACATTACCTGTTGCAGCATGATGAAAACTGTCTTACATGTCACCAGTTATACAAATGCAACAAAAAATGTGTTGTTAAATGTGATACTTTTCACAGATTTAACTTAAAAGTGTTAGTTTAGATCTTCTGAAGTGGGGTTCTGTTTAAAGGTTTGGAGCACTCAATATCCTATCTGTTGTAGCTGACAGAACCAATGTTTACGGCCCTAAAAAAGTCAATAATATGCGTGTTTTCATAAATCATTAAAATATTTTTGACATTTGAGTTGTTGGCAGTGATCCGCTATGGTCCTGGCCTTGCTTGGCCTTTAGCTCATCAATATAATCAGAATTTATCTGTTTTTATTTCCAAACTGAGGCTGTTCAAAGAGATGTTTACAGTAGGTAAGGTATTAGTTGTTCATAACCTTTCTACAGAACTCCACTTCAAACGATTCAAACTATCTCTTTAATGGAGGAAATCAGCTTGTTTGTAGCTCTTACCTTCACAAGGAAGAAGGACACTCCGTAAGTTGGTAGAGACCTGGCAAGCTTCACGTACTTCACTTTTGCCTCGATCTCTGTCATTTCTCCACAGTTTTTATGCTCCTGGACAAACAACAGTTGCAGCTGTAATTTATTCCGTATTTCATAGCATTTTCAAATGCTGTGGTGTAAAGTCTATGCACACGTTTAGTTAACTGGCACTTTTATTCAAAAAATAGCTGCAATTCTTGGACTGCCTAGAATTTCAAACACAGAATGCTTTAAAATTCAAGAACTGACCAGTGTAACATACATACTTGGAATATTTTCTTCTCAGATCCTCTCTGCTTGATGTACTCCTTAGGCAGGAACTCCTTCAGGCTAGAGAGATAAGTGGAATGTTTTACATGGTTACCAGCTTAGGCTACAGGCATTTCCGTTCCTATTAGCATACCTCTACATATGAGGTCAATCGTGCTTTAGCGCCTATGTATCAACACAGTTGTAACAGCTGAGATCAACTCTGAGCTTTCCACAGGAGGGAATCCCCGAAGGAAGTGATAACTACTGCAGAAAAAGCACCAAACAATGGGATTCTGAATAGTGGTAGAAATTGAATTTTTTAATCAAGATAACTTACTCTAGGAATCCAGGCTTGTGTTTGTGCTCCACGTGGGGTCCAAACTGGATCTGAGCCTGGATCCCTGCAAACTCACAGGCTTTATCAAAGGAGACGGGGTGGGAGCCATTCAATATATCATCCCTAGCCTGGAGGAGACACGAGGACAAGAAAGCGGGGGGGGGGTTAGTGAAGAAAAAGACAGGACTACAAAGGCATCAGAATACCCCAAAAATCACCAGAGCTCTGTAACGAGCACTTCACTTTGTGTGCTTTGGACACTCAGCTTCAAGAATTTGTTATCTGAAACTCTTGTCATAAAAACGATGTTATTGGAAAAAAGACAATTTAGCAATCCTTTACAATTTTTCACCTGTATGTAATGATTTTTGTTTTCCTTTAAGCTGTCGAGACATCACTCATATTATGTTTCAATGCATCTCCAACCAGACTCCCCACATTATCTTCACCATTTCAATTGATAGGAGGGGAAAAGCCTTTGTTGACATGTTTCAAATGCTTCTCCCTGCGTGCAGTTTTCTCCAGGGGGCAGTCAGCTCTGCCCACTCTCTCTTTCTAGTTCACTGCTGCAAATTTAATGGCTTCAAGAGCCGAGAGGCCATGCTGACAGACACAGAGAGAGAGAGAGAGAGAGAGAGAGAGAGAGAGAGAGAGAGAGGCTCCATCTATGCTTTTAGCATTGGCATATCAGTCCACAGCATGGACTCAGCTCAATCTTACGTCCCATTACATCAATAAAAACCTAAGCAGCAGCTTACTGCTGTAATGAGCACGACCACGTCCTCTCCCACAATCGTGTCCTTCGCCAAGTACAACTCACTGTGAAGTGCATAAGCTCTTAGTGAACACAAGAGGACACGCTAAAATTAGTCCTCACACATGCCATTCACATTGATACACACTGCTCACGAGATAGCGTTAGACAATGTAGGACTAAGGGAATAACAGAAGAAACAGAGTATCTAATTTTAGAGCAACTAATGCTTGCAGACAGTTCAGAGAGTTTAATTTACTAACGCACCCCAAGCACTTTGAAAAGTTCTGCACATTGCAAAAAACTGTTTCAAGTGCTTCTCCCTCATCCCTCAAATTTTAGCAGAATATTTGTAAAATTGACAACAATGTTTGTGTTTTCTTAGTTATGAGAGCCATCTTGATGTGGGTTGGCTCCAAAAGTTAATCAGTTGTAGATGAGCATCTTCTGATTATTACCTCAAAGTTTCATCAGAATACGAGCATTGGTTCATGAGATATTTTGTTAATAGACAGGCGCACAAACACAGGCAAAAAACATTGTTTGTCTTTTGGCAGCAGGCACTAAAAAAAGATGTCCATCGTTTAGCAGCATAAAATTGAAACCCTTTATGCATCCCTTAAAACTGAGTTTCCAGTGCTTGGGAAAATTAATGAAAAAATGATCACCTTCCAAAATGAAAGCAAGATTGAAACACTAATGTTCTGAATGAGTCATATTATATTCATAATAATGATTCTAACCTAACCCTGCTGATAATAAGAAAATCAACATGAGCCAAAATGGTCAAACTGACAGTAGGCAGAGAGCTAGAAAGTACAGCTACACAGCAAATCCAGAAGGCCCAGATTAACACTGTCAGATTTGATTTCAACACTTTTAAAGTGTCTATATGGGTCCACACCAGAAAGTGTTAATTTAACTCTTTTTGGAGAGTTGGTACCTTAACTCTTATAAAGTGTCAAATATCAAATCTGCTGGAGTTAATAATTTAAC
>NC_051440.1:14496122-14528453 GCF_001649575.2 Kryptolebias marmoratus | reverse complement strand
AACACTTTGTTTTAACACTGGATTTTAACTACTAATAATATACATCCCAGAGTTACATAAACAGAATGTGACTCTATAAGTGTAAAATTAACTCTGCTTTTGCACAAAGTCTGCTAACACCAAAACATTTAACACTTTTGAATTTGCTGTGTATCCTTGACTTTTAAGGTGGACTTGGTCTAGAAATCAATAACTGATAAATAAATGATTTGTTACCTGCACATTAGACTGGTAAAGCTGTGGGCAAGGAAGGAGAAATGTAGTTGATCAGTGTTTTGTGTTAGTATAGTATCCTATTTAGGAGAAAGGAAATTAGAAAAGGCTTGATTCTGTATTATGGTTGGAATCGTGAGAGGAGCTGCACAGCAGGTGGAGTTGTTAGACAGGAGCTATCATTATCTAGTGAGAAATGTCAGGGAGTGTAGAGTCACGCTGAATATTGTCAGACGGCTGACAGCCGCAAAAGTTGAGGTAAGCCAGTGAAACTGCTGACGCCTATGTATCTCATTATTACCCTTTGCGTCGCTGTAACACATTTTATTCTGCAGTAATTGCACAGGTTTACTGTTTAAATTGGATTTATTTGTATTTGTTATGAGAGAGGACAGTAAGGACACGCTGTGCGTTTCTCATGGCAGACGCAGCAAAAGAAACACAGAGCATTTTAAGATGACTGCACGAGTGTGGAAGTGTGGATCTGTCACACACACAGCCTGCCTGAGGCTCCAGAACTGAGTTCAGACAGTACAACATGACCAAGCAGTGCATCCATCCATCCATCCATCCATCCATCCATCCATCCATCCATCCATCCATCCATCCATCCATCCATCCATCCATCCATCCATCCATCCATCCATCCATCCATTAACCTAACATACATGTTTTTTGGTCTGTGGAAGGAAACCTGAGTACCCAGAGAAAACCCACATGTGCATGGGGAGAACCTTCAAACTCTTCTTGCTGTGAGGCGACAGCACTAACCACTTCCCCACTGTGCCGCAAGAGCAGAGCACATACAGTAAAATATTGTCATAGAAATGAATGCTGGGTGCACTTGACGTTTGATAAGATGGTTGATAATAATTAAGTAACTAAACACATATTCAGTTCAGAAGAAAAATTGCCATTTTTACTGGTTGTCTTTCCTTTTTTTTGTTTACTCTAAACTGTTTATTTTTCAGCAAATCAAAAATGCAAACAATGCTGTTCAAATGCAATAATACTAAAGACTGAATTATAGAATTTAAAAAGATAATTTTATTGGACTATGCTACTTACAACTTAAATAATAAGAAATCAAGAATAAACACCAAAAAGCTGTAGCATCACCCATTCATTGCTACAGTATGGAGGCTTGTACTGGTCTTAGGATACACAAAACAGAGTGGGCGAACAGTAAAAGAGATTAGTCTGTTAAAGGCATAGCTTCATTCATGTGTCTTTTTATTTTTGTGTGAGTGGGTGGCTGGTTGGGTCTGAAATAATGGAAATAATGGATGCTTAAAATCATGAATTTAGACTGACTAAATATGTTGGAGTGTTCTGTCAAAGAACTGCCAGCATGTCATTATCTGAACAATCATTATTTAATGCCTCAGCATTGAGTTAAAGGTAATGTTGACAGAAGCTTTTGTGGGGAATTTCTAAAGGGTTAAAGCTCATAAAGTTGTTGGCCTGACAGCGTTCTTTATGTAGACATGTTCGACTCGGCTATCTCAAGTTTTTACTGAAACTGTGAGTCTGTCCCAGCCTTTGTGATTGTTGTAAAAAAAGGAACCCGACTGTGTCTGCTCCTAAGTACACCATCTCCTGCCTTGAGGTTATGCTGATTTGGAGCTTTGATATCTGTAACTATAAAGTCTGACCCACTGCAGTTTGCCTTCTGCTTTTAAAGGGCTGGAGATGATGCTATCTTACAGGTCTGTATGCTGCTTTTATACAGTTTTTAAAGATAAATGCTTATGTAACAGTTTTGTTCATCGACTACAGCTCTACAATTAATACACGGCTGCAATTCATAAAGTTGTTTTTTTTTACAACATAGAGATATGCTCTTTCATACCCTGTAGCAATCCACGAATGTGTTGCCAAATAGGACAAAATATGCAGACAACCCCATCATGATCTGACAATAGGGATGAAGATGAGAGACACTGTAGGACAAAATGTTAGAAAAAGGTGGAAATCATGTTAGATTTTAGTAGATTTTAATTCTGACAGAATTAATGAGCTAAGGGTTAGTTTGTGCTGAGCCAACACCAAAGTTGATTGCTGTCATCTTCAAACAACTTCAGCCTGAAAGATTTCACTGTGGTTCACGTGAACACAGTTTTGAAAGCCTTTAGATTGTAGTCAATTTCATATAACACTTTTTCCCAGCAGAAGTATTATCATATTCCTGTCAGTAGTGTACCAGGCGGCACCATAAACACAGCTAGCTGCTGTAGCTTTTATGTAAAAATCTGTGTTATACAAAATTGACAGCATTGTAAAGGTTTCTAAAATAGCATTTGTATGAATGACTATACAACTTTTGAAACTGAAGTTGTTTAAATACAACAGCAATTCATTTTGATCTTGACCCCATTCAGAATGGCCATTTGCTTTTCAGTCAAGTACCATTTTTATTTATATGTAAGCTGTCATTTCATTTATTCAGCCATTTTTTTAAACCGCTTGTCTGTTAAGTGTTTCGAGGTGGCTGGTGTCTATCTCAGCAGTCATTGTGCAACAGGCGGGGTACACCATGGACAGGTTGTGTCCATCACAGAGCCACATCGAAACAAACGAGACAAACAACCATTCACATGCTCGCTCACACCTTGGGACAATTTAGAGTTACCAATGAACCTAACATGCATGGCCGGAGTACCACACGTATCTCTCTAATATCCTGGCTGTATCAAACAAAGATTTGACAACCTCACTGTTCAAGGCTGTGGTGTGCTTGAAACAGCAAAAAGTTTCAACTCCCTTCAATCTAGAATTCAGATCATGACATATTGCACCCACAACCCTCATTCCACAAGCAGCTGGCTGATCAGCTGATCTATCCATATGCATCTTATTCTGAGTTTTAGTTTTACTTGAGCACATGGCCTGGGTACTGTAGGCCTGTTTTATGAGTTAAGGTGGAGCAAAACAATAATTTTCAAGCACTTTGGCTAATTACTACAGTTATGAATGAGAGCTGTTAAAGAGGATATAAAGAGATAAAAAAAGAGACAGCATAGAAACTGAACAAGAGGCCTGAGGAATGTTCCACTTTGCTAAATGTCTCTCCTCTGGTTCTGTTTAGGCCCTTTTAACACAGTAACAAATTAGAGCCGCTGCCATGTGAAGAGTCTCTGTGATCTGTGTAACAATCCGACTGTGTGTGAGAGACAGAACCAGGGAAAAGAAAGATAGACTGTGTGTGGGTGTGTGTTTGCGCGTGTGTGAGTGTGTATGTGTGTGTGGTGGAGAGGGGGACATGACAGCAGGGGGCGGAGCCATTGTTGTGAAAGGAAATATGAGTCTGTGTTGAAAGAAGAGAGCATGATATGCACAGTGCTGTAATGTGTGCCAGGATAGGAGGGTGGGGATGTATGCAACTGTGTCAGAATGTGTGAGAGATGGGGAGGGAGTGGAGACGGGCAAACTGAACGGGACGGAAACAGAGAATGGGAAAAACAGAGAGATGGAAGGGAGGAGAGCATCAATAGTAGGGTGGAGGGGGAGGCAAGGGAGGGGGGATGGCTCAGTGTCTTTTATGAACATTTTTATTCCAGACTTAATAGGCAGTATATCTATTTATTTGTTTGTTAGTTTGTTTTTGTGTTTTTTTTTAAGATGATGTATTTTTGTGTGAGAGTGCTTGCAACCATCGTTGGATAATTATTTTTCAAATGTGTCGCATGCTTCTTTTGTCAGTGCAGCGACTCCTTATTATGCGCTCCCCTATCTCATATAGTACACCTGTTCAGCCGCTTCAACTCACCCTGACCCTGACATTACTCTAGGATGCTGTTTATAAAAAACACACGCACACACATTCAAATCATCCATCCACTTTTGATTCAAGGTCGAGTCCTGGAGGCAACAGGTCCTAAAGGGAAACACAGACATCGCTCTCCCCAGCCGACATTCTCTAGCTTCACTCTCAAACTGGTCAAACCAAACAATAAATGGACCTGTTAGCTTCCTATAAAGTCCATATGATGTCCAATTGAACCAATGTGTGAACAAAACAAGTAACTGACAATAAGTGACTCCTGCATGCTTCACTTTATTGGCAAAAACTTGCATCTGCTGTTTTCAGTAACATACTGTATGTGAAAGGGCTCATGATGCTTTGACATTACTGTTTAAATCCAGTAGTCAGTGTGGAAATATCTTTTCTTTGGCTGGAGAAATTCATAAAGAGAATTGTGAATTAAAAAATGGTAAATGACTTGAACTTGTATTGCGCTTTATCTAGTCCAAGGACCACAAAGCGCTTTGCACTACAATCAGTTATTCACCTTTTGATCCACACATTCATACACTGATGGTGGTGAACTTCAAGGCAGCCACAGCTGCCCTGGAGCAGGTTGACTGAAGTGAGGCTGCCATCACACCGGTGCCACCAAACCCGCTGACCACCACCAGTAGGCAAGGTAGATGAAGTGTCTTGACCAAGGACACAACGGCTGAGACAAAACAACTACCAGACTCTGCTGACCACCTTCTCATGAAGAGGTCAGCTCAATCAGCTGTCTCACCCATTTCGTCGTAGAGAGAGGTCTGTGGTTTTATTGGATTGCTGTAAAATCTTAGAGAGAGGTTTCACTATGATAATCATAGAGGAATTAAAAGCTGAACAAATCAATATTGTAGGCTAATAAAGGATTTCTTGGTTCCCTTTCCTTCAGAGTTGCTTTGAGCAGAAACTTAAAAGGACTTGGCAGAGATAGACACAGATATAGAACGTGCTGTCTTCCATGTACAACAATAAAGCATAAAAACATGTTTTAGCAGTCACAAAAATCTAAATTCTGAACTTGTGAATTTCTGTATTTTGGCTCCTTTGATATATTTCAAAATAAAAGTGGTTCCTTGGCGTGACAGTCCTCACCCAAGTTTGCAGTTTCATTCCCCTTCATAAAGTTCTTCAGGGTCCGTCACTGTAAAGCTTTGGTTTTATTACCCACTGACGTTACACTTAATAGCCAACACCAAATAACAGAAAACCAAGAATAGTGACTGCCTGGTGAAGCACTTAGCATGACTGCAAGTGTATGCTAATGTCACTAGTTGCTTGTTCTGCTACTCTGCGGCCGCACAAAATAATGCTTTTATTCTAGTACTAAGGCTCAACACTTATGTGGAGATTTGTTCCATTCTGTCATTGTACTGAGAAACATGGAATTACGAGCTGAATCAAACCTGTGTGGAGCACATCTAATCTAACCACATTTACATATGTATAAAAATATCCACTATAACTTATGACACTGTTGTCTAGAAATCTGTTATGCCTGCCATAAAAAGATGTGAAACAATATAAAAATAAGAGTCATACCCATTTCTCACCAACAAAATACAGCAGAATTACAGTATCCAAGCACCATTATACATATTTTATTTGCAGCTAATTGAAGAAAGTGAGTGAGTGACACTGTCTCTTTTACATCATTTCTTTTAAAAGTTTTTGTATATATACAAATTACCCCATCAATGATTCATAACAAGAGGCTTGGAGAATTGAGTTGGACAGTTTACAAGAGGACATACAGATGACAGAGCTTAGAAAGAAAGAAACAAAGACACAAAAACCGTTTTTGTTCTCTGATACTGGTCTTTGTCTTATCTGTTGTTTGGCATTGAATAACTGCTAATGATTCATCTTTTAGGCACAGTTTTGTAGGCACCAGGTTGGTCCACTTAGGCACCACTGATACAAACGGAGAGTACTACAACAACCAGCAGGCTAATTGATATTCCACTCACACTCACGTTGTTATTTCTCCATCTCATGTCAGCTCGATTTCCCCAAGGATTTATAATGGGTCCATGTCTGTCTATTCCTTAACTTTTTGGAGGTTAATGTTAAAAACTGGGTTTATTTTAAATTATGGCAAGTGTTTATATTCAACACTGCTGACTTCTATTAATGATGCACCCAATACCAATTAGAAAATTAGACATTTCATTCTACAGCTGGGAGAAAATTAAAGCACAGTAAGTCAGATTTTCCATTCAGTATAGATAACCTTATGCATTTTTCTCCGGGAGTTAAGGAAATGATAAAGAATTGGGACTTTCCACTTTCAAGGTAGAACAAATGTATCATATTTTAAAATAAAAGTTGGAAGAAGAATCATTTAGAATTTGTTTCTTAGTCTAGAACGTGTTGTTCTTTTCCCCTTCATTTTTTCATTCATTCACTTATTCATTAATTGCGCTGCTGGCATGAAGATGGGTGTAGGGAGTTTACCTGAACAAAGAGCAGGTTTAGCTGAACGGGATCCCGTGAGTCCACATTCTGGTCTGAGTAGAAGAACTTGCGCCTGAGCAGCAGGGTCTCACTTTCCTCCACTCCCTGCTCCCTGAAGGTCCTGCTGTGATCTAACCAGTTCACTGCCCAATCGATACAAACACTGTGTTAGCACATGAGCGAAAAATACCTATAGGTTGTTCGCAAAGGAGGATACTATTATTTTCTGCTGAGAGAAGGCCAGTTGTCTGCAAAAAATGGAGAGTAATTAATTTGTTCATAAAATTAAAATTTAATTGGTGTTACAATTAAATTTAAATGGGTAAATTAAATTTAATATGTCTTGGCAAAATACTGTAGTCATTGCCTTAAACTTTGATAGGTCGATGCAGTAAATTAAACTTGAGAAATAAAACATGTTCTGATGTTAGTCTTTACAATACAATATGGTACAATGCATTACAAAACATCATGATTCAATACAATGATTTGGATGGGTGAGGGAAAAAATAAAGGCAATATAGCGTATGATATTATATTGTATGATTCAACATGATATAATGGGATAATGAATATTTTATTGTATTGTATCTATTTTTTAAAATTTTTTATCTATTTAGTCACAATCATTAAACAAAAAAAAAAAGGAAATTGGTCACTTACAGTCATCGTCTGTATGAAGCTTGGCTTTGAGTTTTTCCATTTTCCTCTCGTCTCGTAGCAATAGGGTTCTGTCTTTCTTCAGCGTCCCGGTACAATCCTCCTTCTTGTCATCTGTCACTTCTTGAATGAGGGAGTACTCCTCATAGTTGGTAATTCCTACAAAGTTAGCCGAGAGTCTCAGAGGACATGATGCTTCAGACCCTAACAACTACAACCAAGATAAAGAAATTCAATTGCACTCTCTTTTTATCTGTTTTGTTGCTCTGAAACAGAGAAGAATGAAAGCTGGTAGTGAGCCAGAAGACTAAAATAGGAGGCAAGAAGAGGAAGAAGTCAAGCAGAAAGCCCTCATCTAAATAAACACTTTCCAATAAAGCTATCTGCCACATACACATCCTTCTCTTCCTCACCCAATTAGGCTCAGTAGCATCCTATTAGAATAGAAAAATATAGCTTAGGGGACCCCTCTTTAAGGTTGGACCTTCAGAAGAACACATTGGCATTTGTTTGAAACAGGCATCTTTAGGCTTGATAAATTATGTCCATTGTACTTCAAATGAAGCCTAATCTGTATTGTAACAAGCATACATAAATGCTTAAAGTGCTTAATAAATGTCGCTCTCAAAATATAAATACAAGAGCTCATAATAACATTGAACCACAATGCAATTTGATATCAAGCCAAACTGTAAAACAAAAAAGGAGACAAATAAATTGAGCTTTAGCAAAGACACTCACCTATTCTACTGCATATGGTGACAAGAAGCTCGCCAACTGTTTTTGAGTCATCCACCATAATGGTTTTAATGGTACCATCCAGCATTTTGATCTTTTGCGGCCTTTGTTTCTTCTTATACTCCAAAACATCCTGCAAAAACAGCAGAGGAAGCAAGATGACACCAACAGCTCCTGCTAATCCCTCTTAGCAATAAAGTACATTCGCTTCCAGCAGGCAGGGAGGCATAAATATTTCAGTTCCCACTAGCAAAAATAAATCACTTCAGGAAATGATAAGTGACACTGACAGGTCCCCACCCTGGACTGTATGATTTGATCTTACTCCATTTCGCAGCATGTAGTAATCCAGGGTTCTTCCGGACTCGAGCCAGATTCCTTTCCTGGGATCCTCGTCGGACAGGAACAGGCCGTAATCCGACGCTGAAACACAGAACAAAACACAGCATGCAAATGTTGGTGTCTATAGTTTTCCATCATGTAAATTAGATTCACAAGTCATTGTCTAACCTTGTCCGCTCTGGGTTTCTGGAACTCTCTCTCTGATGATCCTGCAGGCGTCATACACAGGAGTGCATGGCTCAAACTGCATGGTCTTCACCACGTTGCACTGACGTACACAAATCTTTAACGACAAGGCTACCATCTTGGTGGGTAGTTCAATGGCCTCACCAACCTACACACCTGGAAAGCAAAAACGGAGAGCATGACTTGAGTTTCAGTCATTTTATTGGCTAATATCTTTAATAATTGGTCTGTGTTTTGGTGTTTAGTCACAGGCCATTATTAAAACATCGCCCTGTGAAGCAATCAGGGTTGAAAGTGTGAAGAGGAAGTCTCTGAGGCAAAATACAACACCACAAGGCACAGAGCAAATCATCCCAATTATCTCCTTGGGGACATTTTTATCTGTCAAACTGAACATGTAAACCTGCCTCAGCAACTTATTTTTCTTCAGCTGCTCGGATTTTAGAAGAGTAATGTTAGAATTAACCGACCAATGTAAAGAAAAAGGGTTTAAGCAGAATAAAATATTGCAACTTGATTTAATCTGCAAGAATACCATGACGTTTGCAATACATTCAAATGCTCTTCTTGTGGTTTGCACTCTCCTCCACAAGACTTCACTGTGAGACAAATCTGTGGGTGTTTTATCATGCAGCCATTAGGCTGAAATCAATTCTGGTGTTTTGGGATTTGTGAAAAAAAAAAAAAAAGAAAGGAAAAGAGGCCGATACTCCAAAAGGTTTTCTGTTTTTTCTTGTTGTTGACCTTGGCTTCACCACACAGAGAGAGAGAGAGATAAAAAAGACAAATAGGCCATCTATATACCTTTGTTTTTAGATTTTTTAACATTTTCTCACTGATCTGAAATTAAGGTGTGACGTTTTATCTGGGGAAACTCACAATAAACAGAAATCCTTAAATTAAAGTGCTGCAAGAAACATGTTATTTTTGATACAATGAACAAAATTACTATGAACTGAAAAAAATGTTTCAGATTCTGCTGGAAGATGAGCCTTTTTTTTTAGAATTCACATAGAAAAGGTCCAAATAAGGACATTTGCTTAGTGGTACTAGTACATTTTTATGCCTTTGGAAAAAACAAACAAACAACAACAACAAAGACACTGTTAGAAAAATTATTTTTGAATCACTGACTAGATTTTAATGTAGCATTCAGAAAACAATCATAAGATATTTATCTACAACTTCCAAATTTAAGATGGCTGCTGCAGCTAATTGACCTTTGCCAACACAAAAATGCTTATTCAACTTATTTAAAATTACAGATAATGAGGTAATGTTTATGTGGCTGTAGCTGAGAATCAACCTCAACACATACTTTGAGCATTAACACATATCTTGAGGTGTGCCAGTGACAGATGGCTGGGGCAGCCATCTTGAATTAAAACTCAATATGCATTCCTTCAAGAAGTGCTAGGCCTTTAATTGTTAAAGCAAACATCACACAGAAAGGTAAAAAAATGACATGAATGATTATTTCTGCTACTTTTTACTTTTACTTTTTACTTTTTACTTCTCTGCGTGACGGTTAAAAGGCAAAAGTTCAAATCTTTACCCAGACAAGATTCAAAACTCAGCCACAATTGAGAACAAAGATTGTTTTTGTGTCTGAATTCACAGCCTGCTCACATGCTTCTTTTGAGCCAGAGCAGAGGAAGTCTGAAAAGTGAATTTTCTTGTAATGATGGAGTTGTGAATGGGCCCGCCTGTGATGGTGCCTCTGTCATAGCTGAGGGTGCCTGTCTAACAAATACACTCCTTCAGAGAGGTTTTTCACATACAAAGACAGAAAGAGGAGCACAAAGGAGAGGAGGTAATGGTGCTGCAGTAACTCTCCTCTGTACAAGAAGCCCCACAGAGTTTTCGTCATCCAGCCCTTTTTACAGATGATCTCTTCAAGACGAGCAACTAGAGACCTCAGACTGACAACACAGCACGCCACACAAACTGCACTGAATGTCTGATAATTCAATTGCATGGTAAACAAAGACTGATGCAAACAATTTCACAGAAGTGCATCTCAAATTGGAGAGTGAATGAGAAGCATTTGAAGATTTCTGTAAGTTTATTACAACAGTCACTGTAGCGTTTCCAGCATGAGTTACTTCAACATGGAAGTATTGGAGAAATCTCTATATGAATCCTGAGAGGATAGTATTAATCCCTGTTCTTACAGTAGTGTGATTTTTACCAGAACCCTTCTGCAAATACTCCAAGGCAGCCAATATCTCATTAGCGCTGCTCTCAAACAAGGATGCTTCTCTGAGGAGTGACATTCACATTTTATCATGCTCACAAGATCATCAGGTCAGATGAAAAATGTAATTTTATCTCCTGTGACTATTGCT
Source organism: Kryptolebias marmoratus (assembly GCF_001649575.2). Taxonomy (NCBI): domain Eukaryota; kingdom Metazoa; phylum Chordata; class Actinopteri; order Cyprinodontiformes; family Rivulidae; genus Kryptolebias; species Kryptolebias marmoratus. The sequence goes on along the minus strand of NC_051440.1, from coordinate 14,517,719 downwards.
AGTCCATCATAAAAGAGACCTGCATTGAATTAGGCTTGTTTATGCTCAAGAATCAAGACATAAAAATGACCCAACAACGTCTTACCAAGGAGTCTAAACACGGGCAATTCAATAGAGAGCCAGCAAGACGAGAGCCATCTGGAAAAGGTACAGCTCTAATGAGTGGATGAGGTACCGGCAGCAGAGCAGAACCCATGAACAATAACTACTATGTCTACTGCACCAGTCTGCAACACAACAACTCAGGAGACAGCTGGTCAATAGATTTAAGCAGCATCAGTCACTGTCAGACCAGTTTGTTCAAACTTGTCTTTTATATAGTTAGAAACTAAATGAGAAAACTGAAACAGAGCAAAGATTACAAGGCGTCTCACTGACATGTCATGAAGGTCATTTGGAGGTGTTTACAGCAATAGTTCAGATATGCTGAAGTGGAGTTCTGTGGGACACTTTTTCATAAACATTTCCACCGCCATCACATTCACATTACACAGTTATTTACACAGAATTTGATCAATAGATACCAAATACTGCTGCCAGAACTCTGATGAGAGTTAGAAGGATCTGTGATCTCAACGGGATTTGCCTGGTTAAATAAAGGCTAAATAAAATAAAATAAAAGGAGAGATCATATTTTTCAATTTTTGCTTTTCTCCACTGGCTCCCTGTAAATTCCACAATGGAATTTAAAATCTTACTTCTAATATGCAAATATTCTCTCAAGAACCAAGCTGCAGCCTATTTTAAAGACCTAATTGTTCTATATTTTTCTAACAGGGAACTTTGTTCTCACACTGTAGGTTTATGTGTGGTTTCTAGAGTTTCTAAAGATAGGATGGGACGCAGACCTTTCAGTTATATAAAATTTCATCTGCATGAACATCTGTGCAAAAATCCACTTTGGTCTTAGACTTGTTAAAAATATTCCAGTCAGAATTAAACTGAGTTGGTTCAAATAGCTAATCTTTAGACAGAACCCTATTTCAAAACATCTGAAACATCCCTTTAAACTTTGTGTTTTCTATAAACTCAGGTTAAAGTGAAAGCAAGGACAAAAGACAATAAATGCCAGTAAAAGGGTTACAGTTTCATCATTATACACAGCCAGCTTCACACTTTACTCTGAAGCAATTACTCATTAAGGAGACATATCCATTTCATGACCCACTAGGAAGAAATATAAACAGCTAAACAAAGCAAAATGAAAATAACAACAGCAAAATGAGAACAGGAAATAATAACAGATTCATACTGGAAGTAATTGGGTCCAAATCTGAACCTCCCACATGTTAGACTAGAAGGTTTTTAAGAACACAATAAACTGAGAAAATAGAAAAAAAAATCCAACAAAGATTCCCTGTTAAAAATAGGAGCATTTACACTTGTTCTGCTGCATTTGCACACAGTCACAAGCATACTGCAGTGATGCCCATGCAAACAACTCTTTGTTTTTTATGTCTGCAAACAGGAGCGATTACCGGGAATATGAAAACAACATACTGGGAAAAAAGGTTGATATTACAGCAGCTCAACAGTACGCACAGCTACTGTATCGTAAAAATACAATTAGATTTTAACAAGCCGAGATGCACCCGAAAATAAGTCTAAAGCACAAATATAATAGTCGGTATAGCAGCAGGGAAGAGCTGTAGATGATCACCCTGCAGTGCGTTATTACTGTAAGCCAGGTGGACTATTATTATTATTGTGTTATTTAAACATGTGCCGTAGCAGAAATGGAGGCCTAAGATGAAGTCTGGCCTCAGCAGTCCTCTGGACTGATGAGAACAGTGGATAAAAGCAAGAATTCTCAAAAAAAAATGTTGGAACTGTTTCACCCCCACAGTCTCTCCAGTTCGTCTTTGCATTCTGCATTGACGCTCTGAGCAGCCTTTTATCCTTGTTTGACTGAAAGCAAAGTCTGTTTACTGCAGATCAATTTAAATTTAACAATAGGTGACATGCCAAAAAAAAAAAAAAAAAAACACCTAAGTTTGAAGATTTGATTTGTTATTTATTTAAATTAAATCAATCTGTAAACCAGGAAGCCAATATATGTTTAGCTTCGAAATGGACTTCTCACCCGATGTGAATATTGCGACTAAATTTAGTAAGTGTTGAGTTTGAATTTCAGACTTGGATCTATTTTTTTAGACATTTCACAACTGAATTTAGTCACTCCTAGATGTAGATGGAAGGCACACTTTGATCAGTCACCATAAATACATCTTTACTGTCAAAATGAGGCATAATTTACTGTATTTACAAAAAAGTACACAGCAAACTGTTTGCTTTTTGGAGCCCAAAGTTGTCATCTACGTAGCCCATGGGATTATAGAGGCATCGTTTTGTCAGCTTGAATTTGTTGCATAAGGAAAATATAATTATAGTACACTGATACAAAAGCTCAAATATTTCTACGATGCCAAAAGGATGATGGATGCAGCAGGTTTATTTAGAGAGGGTGAATAGTGTAATCATAGTCATTTGAGGTAATCGTCTTCTCAGTTTATTTATTTTTTTTATACATTTTTAAACATCTGCAAGATGTTTTGTGCTACTTCTCTTGCCCAATCACTCACTGAATCAAGAATTAAAATAATTGGTCAAAGGCTTCGCCTCCATCCTTAAAGGGATAGTTCAGATCTTTTGAAGTACAGTCAGTAGAAAGGTTATGAACAATAAATATCTTAACTGTTATAGAGAGCTTTTTGAATAACCTCAGTTTGAAGAAAAGAGGTTTTATTCTTAGTGAATTGACAAGCTAACGACTAGTTCAGGCAGAACTGAGACCAAAACAAGCAATTTTTTATTTAAAGCAGTTTATGTAAACATATTTTATAAACCTTTCCATGACAGTAAATTTCACAGTACATGGGTATTCTGACAGAAATATTATGATACTCCTGCTGGATGTGCTCCACAGCGCATCAAAAACACTACAATTAGCTGCTACTGCCCTTGATAAACTAATCATAGAATCCTTTGTAAATAAGCATTTAGTGCAACATTGCCAGAGATGTTAAGGTTTTTTAAAAACAACAACAACAAAAAAAACATTCATGAAAACTGGTATGCAGTTTCTAAGACTGGAGTTGTTTTAAGACAGCAGCAATTCACTTGGGTCTTGGCCTCACTTGGGTTTGCTATTTGCAATTTGGTACAAATTAAACTATTTCTTCAAACAGAGGTTGTTCAAAGAGGTATCAACAACAGGTACGATACTAACTGTTCATTACCTTTTCAAAGCACCCCACTTTAAAATGATCCAAACTAACTCTTCAGTCTTTTTGTTTTAGTTGCTTCAATTTTATTTACGCATGAGGTAATTATTGGTCTAGAAGGACAACGCAATCACTAAATGACATGATGTACGAGAGACGGACTAATTTAAGTTAATCAGATAATGTATAGAGAGTATTTATTTATTTTTTAATTTATACTCATTAGGCCAACGGTCTAATTTTGGAGCAACTAATAAAGGTGATGCATACATGTTTTAGTGAAATTGGAAACTAAATCTTTACTGTTATGACCCACTATTAGGACAACGTGGTGTGCTCCTGGGACACACAGATATGATATAATTTCAGGGTATAGATGGTGACAGAAACCATCAATCTTGCCCTCATTGCACGGAGGAAAAATACATCTCCTCTTACACTAAAAATACCCACTGATGTAGCGCTTCCTGCAGCAGCAATGCTTCAAAGGATCCACAGGAGGAACACAACGACAAACAAAGCAGTTTGTTCTCTGTTTTTAAATGCCAGCAGCATTCACTATACTATGGCAATGAAATAAAAGAAATGAGGTCTTTATTGAAAAATAATAATTTAATATTTAGTCAAGAGAGCATTCAGTGAAACAGCTGATAAATTATTACAATGGCTTATTTTTAGTTTAATTTGTTGAAAAAACTGGAGTCTATACTCTAATTTTTATGTCTAAAAATGTTTTTATTTAACATCCTTTATTTGGAGATTTTACAGATATGCCTTCATAATAGATGGAGGCAGAAGCATCAACTGGAGGAGGAGTTCTGCATCCAGCAGCTGCAGTAAGTCAACCAGTCAGTAAGCTGGCTGGTTGACTTCTGAACCTCCAAGGGAGTGGTTAACTGTGTCTCCAACAGATGTCCAAAGATTTCTTCATCATACACTAAAGAATGCATATCCATTCAAAAAAAGAATCGACTCATCCCATGATGGTTTCATTATCGTTAAAAACCGCACTTTCCAACATCTGGTTTTCGACTGATGACTACAACAACAGGGAAAGTCATGTAATGATATAATACGGGGGATAAGGGAGTCAAAAATCTTGTGTTCAGGATTTAAAACAAAACACTCTCCTGAGTTTGAAAAGTAAACACATCTAATTTCATTGGACAAGGTATTGTTAATAAATAAGAACTATAAAACCATTCAAATCTAGCATTTACTTGGTGTCCTAAAGTTCAGATCTTTTGAAGTAGGGTTCTCTGGACAGATTATGAACAATTAATATCTTACCAGATGTAAATACCTCCTTGACTAAGCTCAGTTTGGAGAAAAAGAGTTTACTTTTGACCAAATGAAAGACCTAGCGTATCTTTAAGGAGTACATCATGCCCACAGCCTTTTGTGCCAGGGTTTTAAACTAAGATCATCTAATGATGAGACATAACAGGGTTATGGACCTTTTGGTCAGACCATGTAAACTGTGTTTGCGCAATCTCATGCAATATTGCAAGCTCTCATTAGAGCTCCCATGTTGAGGATGAGGCTCAGCTACTATCACACCAAATCTTAGCTCAAAATCTCTTTAATTAACCCTAGTGTCTTCTAAGGTTGCTTAGCTGTGGTGACCATCTTAAATGAAGGTTTATCAGGTGCAGATGTGCATCCAGTGATTACTTTCTGAAAGTTTCAATAAAATACATTTACTGGTTCATGAGATATTTCGCTAATGTTACAGACAAACACACACAAACAAACGAAAACATTATTGCCTTTCACTGTTGGCAGCAGCTGATAATTAACAAGTGAACAGCTTGTCTAAATGGGGGCCAAGAACAAAATGGCCTGCTAACTAAAAACAGCTTGCTGTCAGTTTCCCATAACTATATGATACTATAGATCATTTTAGCCCCCACCCCCCATCAAAGCAGCTGCAGCTAGCTGTAGTACATCTGGTTTATCCAGAAGGAATGATGTGATATTTCTGTCAGAAAGATGTCAGCAATCCCTTTTGTTCTTGGCCACACTTGTAATAGCCGTCAGTTCTGGTCAGAATTATATACATTGTTTCTCCAAACTGAAGATGTTCAAAAGGCTAGCTATAACAGGTAAGATAGTAACTGATCATAACCTTTCCACAGAACTCCGCTTCAAAAGATCTAAGCAATTCCTTTAAGTGATAAGTGGCTTCACTTTTATTAATACAGCATGCTTTTGCATATTTACCACATCCCACATAAAAATGTCTGAGTACGCAAAAGCTGTAAAACTACATTTTTATCTAGTATGACTAAGAAATATTGAACAGGTGTTTGTCACGTGGCTTCAGCAGGCACAGGTTTGCCTATTAAGCACTGCTCACTGCATGCCATATGGAGGGTTTGAGGGTTTCAGTCTGAACATACTTCGGCGTGTTCAGTTTGAAAAGCATTAATTCTCCACAATTACATCCAAATTATAACTCCATATGAGCAACAGTCGCAGCAGATTTCTATTTCTGGTTAATTTTCTTATTTAGCAAACAATTTATACCTCCTATAAAAGCAGTTTAGAGTCGTCTAAGACATTTTAACAGAAATCTTGAACAGCAAATAAATAAACAAATAAATTTAATACAGAAAAACACCTAATTTTGCACACTTGTTATTATCGCTACCTGTTTCCCAGCTGAGGTAACACAGTTTTCAGCGTTCGTGTTTTGAACATAACGTCTCAGTTCTTGCAAAAACTCAACCCCTAACGTCTCTGTGGTGACATTAAAATAGTAAGTATTTGTACTTAATAACTGATGTGTCCATTAAATACCGATTCTCATATATGGGTATACAAAAATACCAAAAAAAGAAAGGCTAACTTTCTATCAATAATTATTTTATGTAAACTTTTCTCACATAAAATCTAGAAAACTTCTGACTCTTTCTCTTTCTGAATGCTGATAAGTGGCACAGATGGTGAATTTTAAATTTTAACCCTCATGTGAAGTTTTAAGCAGTTTCTGGATGTGTGACCGTGTTAGTTGATGACACCACAAGCAGTCAGACACCTCATGTCACAGGCACACATGAAAATGCATACACAAAAATAGGACAGACATATATACATACATAGGCATCTTCAAGTGCTCTTATTCTCCAGCGACAGTGCAAAACAATCTACATTGGGCAATTATCAGTAAAATAAGCTACAACTTCAGTAAAATGCTGTTTTATGCAATGCAGACATACAGGCCCAGAGTGATTAAAGAGTATCCAAAAGAAACTTCATACATGTGACAGTAATCAGGGTAGGAATATGTAAATAAGAGGCAGAACAAGCTCTTGAAATCACTGCATCACAATACAAAGGTCACAATCAGGATGGCAACCTTTCTCCCACTTGAAGCCCACTGACTTTCTCTTGATGTTATTTACCACCAAACTTATGCAATCTTTCCTACAAGAGGCACCTTACCAATGCATTTTGTTGAATATTACTTCACATGTCAATCGATTCTGACAAAAAGAAAAGAATAAATCCCCACACTGCTGGAACTTGTAGCACAGGGCACTAAGGAGTTTGCATGTAGAACAACACACAGAACAGGGTAACACACTCAAACTCTAAATGGAAACTTATCAGACTTTTACTAACCTAGTTCTTCACAATGAATCATCCAGCAGCGGGCCGTGAAAATGAGTAAGAGATGACACGCTAGCACCTCTGGCTCCTGGGATCAGTGCATTCTGCCTGGAACGTCATTTATTCCAACTCAGGTGACTCTAATCCCCCGTCCCCGCTGAGCCTCTTTCTCATACTTCAGTGGCTGGCTGACCACCAGAACTCACATGCTGATTACAGTATGAAGAGCAGTGAAATGGAACATATGCTGGCTTCGCTCCAAAGTCTGATACACCGAAGGACTCTATCAACATTTTACATCCTCCCCCTGGCAGGCTGAGAGGGAAGACACGCAACGGTGTAGATTCACTGGTTTGTTTTTTTAAGCAGAGTTGCTATGCCTTGCATAGGAATGAGCAATACGGCAAAAAAAAGACTTTTACATAGATTTTTAACTAATGATTTGTATACACTAACTTCCAAGTTACATCCTGTTATAATGTGCTGGACTGTCTCAGGGCCATCTTGGGCCCTGTCTGGTGTGGTTGACACCCACCTCTAATGCTCTTGTTCTGCCATGATTAGTGTCTATGGACCTCGTAGGATTTGTTGAAATCAGCTACTTCCTCAATCTGCCAGTGGTACATGGCGTACAGGGGTTTATCTTTCCATGATGGTTCCTCTTGTCCCTCCTCTTCTACGCTGGGTTTCTGCTGCCTGAGACATTCACTGAACAGTTCATCACTGGGGGCTTTCTTCCTGATGCACTCCAGGCTCTTGGTTGTTTCATCTTATATTGTGGCTCTGTCTCCCTCCTTTCTCATTTCCAGTCTTTGTGCATTGTGAGGAGCTTTTTGGATTTATATATGTGTATATAAAATGTAGGGAGCATTTAGGCCAATTGCCATTTCTGAACAGATTTTAATCAGTTTGTGCAATTTTATCAGCTTGTGTTTGACATATAAAATCAAAAGTCATACCACATTTCATAGTAAATATATAAATTATAGTGCGAAATGATTGCATTATAATCATGTCTTATTGGCCTAATCAGTGATGATGATGATAAGGAAAAAAACTGTATTTTGGTCACAGTGACTTATTTTTTTCACCAGAAGTTTTTCTAGACAACTTTCAGCTTGACAGAGACTACTTTGAGTAAAGCTTTGCCTTAAAAAGGCACAGTTTAAATTTTTTATATATATCTTTTATAAACGCACACATTTCTGCTGATGTTTTGTTATGTGGATAGGTCATCTAACGTTAGTTTTCACCTCTCTGTTTAGAAATGACTTGTTATTCAGGCCATCACACATTTTCTTGTGGTTGTGGTCAATTATGTGCTGACAAAACTTAATGAATGGTGGTTTATAGATATAATTCAGACATTCTTCTGGTCTAAACTTTGCTTTCAGTGTTAAATGTCGTATTTTCTGCAGCCTGCAGAGGACTCTCAGTAAGCTGTAGCCAGCGGCCTCCAAAATAGTCTCGTTCATTGTGAATGTCAAATGTGAAAAACACTTGGATTGTTAGGAAAAATCCACGTTAACTAACTCAGCAACATGGCGTCTTTTACAGTAGCTTACATTTTTCTTATGTTTAATATTACAGTTCTGTCTGTGTTTTCTGCATGGCATTAATCATAGGGCGCTACAACAGATAAAATGTGCCCTACAGGCATTCCTACAATTTCTCTGCTTCTGCAGATCGTCAACACGTTCTAATCCTTCACAATCTAATATCGTCCTATCACCCACCCCTACTTTTACGCACCTTTTGTTATTATCTGTATTCTAAGGAAGCATAGAGAAAAGGAAACCCTTGCAGACTACATCAAAGTAGCTTGTGTAACAATAAGATCCCCCTGTTGATAGTGGATGAAACTCTGTTGTTGCATGGTTCAGGGAGAGGCCGTGTTGTTGGCTCATTGTTTCCAGCTCAGCAATTCTGCCCCCAGTTGCCATGGCTGCTGTTCTGTCCACCTTTTCCAGGACATATAAGGGTGGACAGCAGCAGCAGCAGCAACCTCCACTCTGCCCTCGGGTCAGGGACACAGATTCATTGTAATCTGGATGTAAGGGACACTGCAGAGATTTGGGGATTTCAGAAAAGTCTGCTTCCAAATGTCAAGTAGACAAGGAATCAGAGAAAGGTTTGACAATATAAAGGCGTGCTTCGTCTGTGTACACGACTGTAAAAGCCTGGTTTTATCTACAAAGCCTCAGAGCTATCCTGTCACAAGTACATGGGAATATTCAGCAGAGCAGGAGAATGATAGGGTCAACTTTGATTTACTTTGACAGAGTGTCTAAAAAAAAAGAAAATATCTTTTTGTGAGAGTGATACTTTTTCTTTTGCAGAAAACCTCACATTTTGTGCTGAACGAGAACCTGAAATCTTGCCACTGATTCCTGCAGCACAGTGAAGATGTACCACTGGAAAAAAAAGGCACAGACAGAAAAGGCTTGAGCAAGAAACTTCTCTCTCCAGTCAATAAATGAACTAACTTTCTATAAAGTGCATCCTCCAAAAATGATTAACGATTGGTCAATGCTGGGAGTAAACCATCAAAACTAAAGGCCACCTCTGCAAGACCCACACAAGTGTTATATCTTGGGACCACATTCCAAGTGCGGTCTCATTCTGTGATTCCTTGCAGCTTTGTTTTTCTCTCAGCAAGAACCAAAAGCAAAGGAGAATTCATTGTTTAAACTGGCAGGAGAAGAAGTATACAACAAACTGTTTCATACACTTCAGAAAAGTTCTTAAAGCAGGGGCTGTTTGCAGAAGACCTCCCGACAAAGTTAGTGTTTTTTCCCCCAAAAAGATTTAGTGCTCAGTGTAGCAGAGTTGACTTTTGTTGCTGCATCTGCAGCTCTGCAAAGAGATGCTCATTTTTATCGCACATCTCTGAAGGCAGCCAAAATATCTCATGAATTAGTGGATGGAGTTTAATGAAGTTCTCAGAAAATAATCACTGGATGCACATCTTCAATTGATTAATTTTTCGAAACAGCACCATTCAAGATGGACGCCAAAGTCAAGCAATCTTAGGAAACACAAAATGACACTCAACCACAACACATACTTTCAGCACTAACTGATCTTCCATGATCTGGTTTTAAAACATTGTCATAAAAGTACCACAGTCAATTCTGCCTGTCTGTTAGCAAAATATCTTATGAACAACTGCACAGATTTTAGTAAAACTATCAGAAAGTAATTAGTGAATGCATGCCTACAAGTCCTTACCTTTTGGTATCAACTCAATTTTAGCTGGTGGCCACAGCTAATTGACTTTACCTTACACAAAAAAGGCTATAACTTAAATAATTTTACAGATATTTAGCTAAATTTAGTGCTAACAGATCTTGTGAGATCTCACAATATTGCATGAGATTGCACATAATGTTATGTACTCAGTTTGGCCAAAAGGTTTACAACTGTGTCCCCTTTCATCACGTCACAATTTTAGTCTAAATCTCTGGCATGAAAGACAGCGAGTGACATGAATTCCTTAAAGGAATGCTAGGCCTTTAATTTGATTATGGAAAGCATTCCCAAATTTTAAAAAAGTCTAATCAGTCATCCTCCTTTTGCAACAAGAACACTAACGCAGACATTTCTTCTCCCCACCTTCTCACTGGGTTTCCATCCACAAACTAAAAGTGTTTCCGATTACAACAAACAAACATTTCTGGTTTCAATCAACCTCAGAAACATCTGGCCAACTAACCACTGACCCACACACAGCGGGGAAATTCTTCTCATATTGTACAACAAGGAACTCCACTGCACGTCTGCAGCTCATGTAAAGGATGGATCCATGCTTATAAGGACTTATAGGCTTTTATTACATGCTCTACATCTACTGGTTGTCATAGCAACCCCGGATTTTGGGCAATTCCCCGATCAGGTGGCTTCTGTCAGCTCTGAGGAGAAGAGAAACGGGCCTTTTCAAAGCCTGTGCAGTTTGCAAAAGAAAACAATAAATTTGTGAAAGTCTCTGGCTTTCATCAAAGGCTTTTAAGATGGGAAGTAAACCATCTTAAATGGCCTCCAACACAAAGCCGGTGTTTAAAGAAACAAGCTGGAACTATACTACAAATCAGCGAAAACTGTGCCTGAATCACTTTTACAAGACTGGTTTGTAGTTTTTTGCAGGGGCAGAAAAAAACAAAAACAACAGTTTTAGAACACATATTACAAACGAATGCACATAATTAAATCAGTGCACAAACAGAAAAAGACAATGCACAGGACAACTATTGTTACAACTCAATGTTAGCTTTTTATTATAGCTGCTGTTAAAGGCAAAAGGGCAATGCAATTTTTGCTCGTGTCTCTGTGTGTGTTCATTTGTCTGAAGCATTAGCAAAAATATTTCATGAACACTGAAAGAATTTTAACGAAACTCACAGAGAATAATCTCTGGATGCACATCGACAACTGATTAACTTTTGGAGTCAGCCCAATTCAAGATTCAAGACCACAGCTAATAAAAATTACTCGACACAAAAATGATTTAACAACTTAATTTTGAAGACATAGAGCTAAAATTAGGCATGTAAGTTGCTGAGACTGCAAGATCTCACATCTGCACATACTTTATGAGATCATGCATATTTACAAAGTCTGATCAAATTTGCTATTAACTGTTATAGAACAGATGAATGATGGCAGGTTATGTGCATTCCTTAAAGGAATGCTAGGCCTTTAATTTGACCACAAAATCTAAAGCAACACAGGTAGAAAGAGTAATAACTCTGAACAGAGTTACTGTTTCCCTGTTTCACTGTGTTTTTGTAGGTTTCACTAGTTTCCAGAAAAAAAGCTAAATTAAACATTCATTTGTTGTTTTAGCTGTGCATCAGTGTTGATTTGCCTAATCTCTGCAAAAACACACAGTAAACTGCCGAAAGGAAGATCTGCTGCTTCCTGAATGTGTTGGTGTGAACCGCAGTGAACGGTTCAGAGACTCAGAGAAGAATAGGTGGACATCAGAAGGTTTATACAATTACAAGCTGGTCATTATGACAGCATGGGTGCAGTCGAGTACTCCAGTGTGGGCTTCACACAAACAGAAGCAGCAGGAGAGAATCATTAGGAGCAGGAATCTGCAGGACCACGTCCCACCAGCTCAGTCGGAGCTCGTGTGAGAGGTTCTTGTTCTCTCTGGGGAAGTCCAGAAGAAAAGATGCCATGGGCCAAGCACTCCCCAGTTCCCCTCTCTTTAACCTGATTACTGTAATGAGCTTAGAGACTGCTGGATGCACAACAACTAACGTGGATGCAGACAAACGCGCTGCGCTCAGTCAGTCACTCACTCACCGCCTGATTCTCCCTGGCAGCTAAATGTAAAGTGAATCATCAAGCTCAAAGCCACTGCAGCTAGACGACTCATTAAGCCAGAAAGTCTTGGAGTGACAGATAAGAACAGGAAACTGCAGTTTGTCTGAAGGTGAAACAGGTTAAAGAGGCTCTAGGAAAGTTCCCCCCGCCCCCCCGAATGCCAAGAAAGCGATGCCAGCCACACAAACTATATACGTAAGTGCCTGTGTGAAATTGCTGCTTTTTGCCCTCAGCCATTTCTCCAGAACAAGATCCTTTTTACCTTCATACTTTGATCTCTCAGGTGAAAATTGTGAAGGGAGCCAAATAAAAAGTTTCTTACTTCAGTAACTGTTGGCAAGTTCTGACATAGCTAGACATATTAATAATTATCATGAGTAATCTAAACTCATTATGTTTCGCCAATGAGAGGTGGACGATTATGTTTCAAGTTATTTTATGAACCACTGAAAGATTTTTAATTAACCTTGCAGAAAATATCAGGTTTGAAAGTGGCAAACCCAGATTGCAGCAGGCAAGCCATAAGAAACAAAACTGATTTATTAAAAGAAAAGGCAGCACAGAAACTTACAACAACACCAAACAGGGGATCGTAAGGAAACACACTAGGAGCAGGAGCCTGATGGTGGGAAGATACCAGCAACAAGGAGAGAATGCCAAGAGACTGAATTTATAGGCCTGAGGATGAGTGGAAAATGACAAACAGGTGAGAGGTAATGGGGAACAGGTGAGGTGGGCATGGCAGGCTGACCGAAAAACTACTGAGGACGGAGAGTAGTGACACAGAGAACACAAGGAGCAAAGCAATATGAAACGTAGGGATCAAACTTAAACACAAGGAATGAAACAGTAATGAAACTCAAGCAGAAGACAACAACAACAACAACAAAAAGAGCCCTCAAAAACCCCCAAATCTTGACAAATAATCATCAAATGTATATCTACAACTGATTAACTGTCCTTAAAAATGACAAAAATGGTGATAGCCTAATCAGTTCTACAGATATTAAGCTAAGGTTTAGTATGGTAGTAGCTGAGACTGATCCCCAATGAACATTTTGAGTGCCAAGACCTTTTATTTAAAACTTTACCATTAACTATTTTGTGTCAACTTTAAATGTCTGTTAGAAAAATATTGCAAGGACCACTTGACTGAATTAAATGAAACTTTAAAGAAATAGTCATTGGACATACCTCTACAACTGATTAAAATTTGGACTCAGTTCAAGTCAAGATGGCCACCACAGCTAATCAACCCTAGCAAACACAAAAATGGCTATAATTTAGCCCGTTTTACAGATGCCAGACTAAAATTTGGTGTGGTAGTTGCTGAGAGTCATCTGAAACACATACTCCAAGCACTATGTATCCCACAAGATCTTTGCTTAAAACTTCAGATTCCTTTATCTGTTAGCAAAATATGTCCTGAACTAGAGGATAGATTTATTGAAACTTTCACAAGGTTTTGGTGTGAATTCTTCTCAAGATGGCCACTATAGCCCAAAAAACATTAGGCAACACAAAAATGGCTGTAGCTCAGTAAACTTTACATATATTGAGCTAAAGATTGATGTGGTAGTTTGGGCATATTGTTAATTTTAAGGTTTGATCAACACATGTACAACATCAGATGATCTTAATCCAAGACTCTGGCATGAAAGGTAGCAGGTGATATTCATTCCTTCAAGGAATGTTAATGTATTCATTTGGTCTCTTAAATTAGTTTTTAGAGAATAATTGTAAAAAATGACATGAAGATGTATACAGCTTATCCTCTTAAAAACAAGCTAATGAAATGTTTGGCAGCAAAACTTGTGTCTTTCAAACTATTCTTACCATTTGTGCAGTGATGAAGGGTTATTATCCTACTGAAAAGGCTCTTTGGCATCAATAAGTACTATTCCCATAGAGGGGTCATGGAGAACAATATATTCAAATACTAACAAATGATAGCAATAATTTTAAGCTCAGAGCTGAAGTAAAGTGGTTTGCAGAGTTTAGACATATTAAGGGTTTCATCTGAACAAATGGCTTGTTGATGCACTTGAAACAACTCACGCTGGGAAATTCTCCTTTTGCCTGACACATTTTTACAGACACAAAGACATTCAGTCTTTTATGTTACAATGCAGAGTATTTTAAACAATTAGCATTAATTTTTTGTCAAAGAATCCTGATGTTGTTGTCAATTTGGTATTTATAAATTTTTAAAAAAGGAAACGGTTCTTGAGCTGTACTATTCACTGAATGCATGTTTCACAGATTTAATGTAGTAAATCAATATAATTTACCAAAGTATTCATAAATTCCACACTAGACATTTTTAGGCTGCACTTTGCATTGGGTCAGTAATCTACAGGAGTGTTTCGGATCTTTGAAGGAGGAATCCTAGCAAATTTTACTCTAGCTGCAGCGTCAACACATCCATCTTATTTGTCTAGTTAATCGATATTCAGCATTTGTTAAATAATCTCAATATATTTTTTATTAACAGCACATCTCAGATTTTGTTCTCATGCAGCCTAACTTAACACTTGAGCTAGCGTTCACGCTGGCCATCATACGTGCGATGTTCTATAGATGGTGTACTCTGACTGCAGAAACAGCTGTGTAAACGTTCAATACTTTAAATGGTCGTCACCTGACCGGAATAATGAAGGGGGAGGATTTTCATTACCTGGTGTGAGTTCCACTTTGCTGAGTAATACAGCATGTCTGCCTAAGCACTGACTACATTCCCATCATTTGGAGACATCTGCTGCAAATGTATCAAGTTCACGTCTGAGAGGACAACTCTAACCGCTCTTTATAGGAGAAATAATAGAGTAGGTCGTGCGCTCTGATGACAGCCTCACCTTTATGTTTTCAGTTAAATCTGTGGTTTACAACCAGGGTTAGTCATGCAAAGCCAAATCCCACTTAAAAGAGACTCCCATTGGCTGCTACTGTGGTACAAGAAGTTACTTCCAAATATGAGAAAACCTGCACATTAAATCCTTTGTTCTATTACAACGCTTGTGACACCAGAGTGTAAAACAAAATAGATTAACTGTTTCATAAAATTCATAAAATTTACCATTACAGATACCATTTATGTTATCTGTGAGTTAAACACTTGAATACCTCGTTGGCACTTTTTTCTTCACAACTAATGCAAAATGACTTGGAAGTTTAGGATTACTGAGGCCATTCTCATAGCATTGTATCATGATATGCTGATTTCTTTCATAGAAAGTTAAATGTCCACCTAGCTGAAAAGATTTTCCCATTACATAATGCAATAATGCACACATTTTTAATTAAATATTTTGTGGTTATCAGGCTCAGTCGGCACACCAGAGGTCATTCTCAGGGTCGCATATTGCTCCTTGTTGTACGTTACAATGTAAGCAATATTGTACAGCTCAGCAATCCACCACGGAGCTCACACTTCCCAAGATCCACAAATTGGCTCAGTGAGTTTTGCCATAGGAGCACACAACTCATTCTGACACACACTTCTAATTAATAAAGTGGGGGCTTCGAGCCAGCTGATAACTCCAATACTTATTACTTCTGCCTTTTGAGGAGCTCTGATAAGGTTTTGTTATCTCCATTAAACACGACACCTGCGTGCTATCCACACCTTGTTCAGAATCCTTATTTTTAATAGAAGCTTTTGGCAGTAACACAGAAAATGCACTGAAGTGAATAGAGCATGGCATTCATCTGCCACAAATTCTATGTTAAATTCAACTGCATTTGAAAACTACAGTACTTAAAATACTCCAAAACTTGAATTATTGGAATGAATTCATACCTTGAATATCATTAGTATTTATTATTCATCTTTTCCTAAATATAATATTTCATCCTGCATATAATCAGTTAGACTCTCGATCTGTTGAGAACATCTGAAAATGATCAAATTATCATTTTGCACACATAACCTAAAACTCAATCCTGAACTGATTGAAATAAAGTTCGGTCAGACGTTTACATAAACTCATCAGGGGCATGTATGTCTTGTTAATTCAGGGGGATTGATTTAAACCCACTCTTTTTTCAGAGTAGAATAGGACATAAAGCTTCAGTGAGATTTAACAAAAAGTCTGAAATTATTATTTTCAATTTTCTCTAGACCACACAGGGTCAAAGTTATACATACAGACTCGAAAATATCCATACACAGA
The DNA here is from genome assembly GCF_001649575.2 of Kryptolebias marmoratus. NCBI lineage: Eukaryota > Metazoa > Chordata > Actinopteri > Cyprinodontiformes > Rivulidae > Kryptolebias > Kryptolebias marmoratus. Next base: position 14,501,377 of record NC_051440.1, on the reverse strand, counting down.
CACTAATATTTGGTTACATGTTTTTTAGCAATTTGCCACTTCACCACAGGTGTTTTGTTTCTGGCATATTTCTGGCTGGATAGTTGTGCACTTATCTTGGCAGAAGTGGAAGAGTTAATTTAAGTTGGTTGGTTTTCTGGCATAGACCTGGCTTTTAAGCATGGTCTGCAAACTTTCAATCAGGTTGAGGTTGGGCAGACCATTTCAGCAGCTTAATATTAGCAGGTTTATCCATTCAGAAAGCAGTTCTGATGTGTGTTTGTGATCATGCCATATTAAAACACCCAAATGTGTCCAAATTTCAATCATCTAGCTGTTGAAGTTGAAGTTAAGAGAATCTGGAGGTAATTCTCCTTCATAATTCCATCCACTTTGTGCAATGCACCAGCATCCCGGCAGGATGCTACCACCACAATGTTTGACAAACAGTACAGATTTAAATTTTAAAATTTGAAAACCTCACCTTAACTCCTCCAAACGTACTTCTTGTCATGTCACCAATAATTTAAAGTTGTGCAGTGCACCCAATTGTTGTTTTGAAAATTCATCAAAGCTGTTATTGTCATTTCACCCTGAAAAATGAATGGTTTGAATTAATAGCCTGAAATTTATATTATGAGTGTATGTAAATGTCTTACGGCATTAGTACCTCATTGATAGTTCAAACTCATTTTCCTTTTTTTGTGTAAAACCATTATTTAGGCTGCATTAATATTTAGCAATGTTTCAAACAAAGAATTTGCAACTACCTCAGGCTAATTGTGTACATAGTGTTTTTTAGTTTTTTCTTCAGCGGGACAGTGTCTTTTTACTTTATTTGATAAATAAATTTGACCCATTGATGAGAGAACTTATGTGCCCTCCTCCATAGAAAAAAAAAGCATAGAATCAAATGTCTTTTTAAAGAATGCTTTGTGGTCATCGTGACCATTTCTCAATTCTTTTAGAAATATGCTGGTGTCACTGCTGACTATTTTTAATAATACATATGAGCTGTCTGTCAGTAATATGAGCAGAAAAACTGAATTGAATGCATCTAATTTTCCTTTGTTGTCCTTGTATAACACATCAGAGAGAAATGATCACAACAAAGACCAAAGAGACCCTTTGTAGGAGCAAATTGCTCAGCTACTGAAGACCACTGGTGAGTGTTTTGCTTAAATCACTGTACTGCAAGTTAAAGATTTGTTGTGTGCTATTTGGTACGGAGCACAGCAAGTGCTCAAAATAAACACTGAGGTTGGGAAATCTGTCCTCTTAATGTAGAATACTGTGTCCAAAGTTTTGCTAACGAACATGATTCTGTTAGAGAACAAGTACTAGATTGTTGTGTAGTTTCAACAAAGTTAGACAAAGACCCATTTCCAGGATCAATACCTTTAAAGCAAATCTTTGTTAAATCATAAACGTCAACAGCAGAAAATAGACAATAAACTGCAGCCTAATTTTAATTAAAACAAGTCCTACTCTTACTGTAGCTGGGGAATTAACGCCAGTGTTTGAGTGTGTAGTTTACTAAAGAAACACATTCTCTCTTTTTTTCAATACCCTACCCTTGCCAAGCTCTGTAACTTAGTAAGCATGTGCGTGAGAACAGTTTTTTAAGGAGATGAGATCAGGATCTCTTTAGCACTTGTGATATGAAAAGTAAAAAAAAAGGCCTTCACAGTCTACAACCTTTGAGAAATCAGAGCAGACAGGACAGCAGCACTGAAGAGACAGAATCTAAATTTCAGACAAAAGAACAAAACGTTACTTCAGTGTTTCTTTGAAAAAAGATTTAAATCTATTCTATTGGACCTCTCAATAAAATAATGAATCTGAAAACTACTGTAATGAAACTTTTCTAAAAAATATATAATTAATATGAAATTGCTTTTTACGTGTTCTAGCCACTCAACTTGTAAAATTCATTTAAATTATAATAATAATATTCCTAATTAAAATATTTGTAAATGTTTGATGATTAAGCTTTTAGTTTTTATGATGTAAGCTATTAATTTTGTCTAATCCAATTTGCTGACTTCATATTTTTTAATTTTATTCTTCTCCATCTCCTTTTTCTACATTGGTCTTGGGTTTTATTGTGTAACTTTTTACCTCACATCCATACAATGGCTGTTATTTTCATCTTGTAAGTTAACAGATGACCCTAAGCGGACAAGAAAGGACAACAAAGTCAATGTCTTGGAGCGGCCATCACAAAGCCCTGATCTCAATCTTGTAGAAACTTTGCAGGCAGAGCTGAAAAGGTGTGTGTGAGGAGGAACGAGACAAGATTCCAGCAAACTACTGTGAGAAGATTGTGGAGGATTACCAAAACATTTCAGCTAAGTCATACGATTTAAAAGCATCCATCCAGGTTTTGTATTGGCTTTTTTTCTTTCTGAATCGCAGGGGAGCTGGTATCTATCTCCAGCAGTTACAGCGGTACACCGTGGACAGGTCACAAGTCTATCACAGGGCCACAGAGAGACATACGAGACAAACAACCATTCACACTCTCACTCACACCTAGGGACAATTTAGAGTTACCAGTGAACCTAACCTGCATGTTTTTGGTCTGTGAGAGGAAACCAGAGTACCCGGAGTAAACCCATGCATGCACGAGGGAGAACATGTAAACTCCACACAAAAAAGGCTGAGAGGCGAACCTGAGACCTTTTTGTTGTGAGACTCCAAGCACTGTTTAAAAGAAAAGCAATGCTATCACATACTAAGGAAATGGGTGTATACTTGTGACTTTGAAGAAAATTCTCTGTCTCATTTTTTGGACGTTTAGGAAAGAGAAATAAGTTTGAGAATCTTAAATGATCTAAAACAGTAAAGGTTTAGTCTGATTTAATGTAGGGCAGTGAGAAAGAATGGTTATGGCTCTTTTTATACAGTGTATGTAAACGCACTGTAATAGAAAAACACTCCATATTACGCTAACAAGACTAAAAGTTTCACCACATGTGTTTGTAGAAAATGAAAAAAGGCTTGTGGTACTGACAAATCCTTTTGACATTTCTCCTTCTCTCTCCTTTCAACTTCTGCATCTAATTGTGAGGCCGAGCACACAACTGGGTGACGCTATAGTTGGATACAGATTCTTTAATCTCCCCTTTTAGACGACATTGTCATGTAATCTCCATCCAGATACCCAGGGAGCAGGCAGAGAGGCAGGAAATGAAATCAATGCAGTGTCTCTGCACTGGGTGTTACTTCATTAGCATGGGGGGTCTACGGATGTAGAGGCAAATCTGATTTATAAAAGGGTGACAACAAAAGAAGCACAGATAGGGGATCCACTGGAGATGATAGAAACATTCAGTGTTGTGTTTTACCACAGCTTTACCAGTAATTAACAAAGGAGAAAAGCAAAAAATGAACTTTTCCAGCAAAGCCTGTTTACCTTTCAGCATTACATTTGCATGTGGATATAGACTTTTGGTGTAAAATAACAATTAGCATTGATTTATACACATATATTTCACAATAAAAATGAAACAAAAAGGAATTAATGTTATATTTACACATAGCCACAAGCACTTGGTGTGTTGATTTAAAGCAATTTTGCATTTCTTCTTTATACAGAATTCATTTTCATTAAATTTACTACAAACAGCAATGTCAGTGCTTGGAACAATGTTTAATAGCTGCTGAAGTAGTTCAGCAAACAAAGCCTGAATGGGTTTAGTTTTCACGATGTCCTCACTATTTAAAAATGTTTGGCTTTAGGGCATGGCTTTCTGTCACACAATGTTGAAATGAATGTTCTTTTAAGGCTGAATCCATAAACAGATGCAATTTATTTGTCATTTCATGTATATATATGAATAAATACGGAAATGCAATTGCGTTTCTCTGGTTCAGAGATCAAACATCACTTGGGATAGGAGTGAAGCGGTATCTGTCACATCTTCGAGGTGCACTCGAAGGCCTTAACAATCAGGATGGCTTGCTGATCACTGTCATTCCATCAACCTGCATTCATTTTCTCCGTGGTAGCCATCTGCTGCCCAAAAATATTGACTTTCCAATGTTCTTTCACTACTTTCAGCACCGTCTCATGGCCCAGTACAGATGACAAAAATCCTTAACAGTCAGGCTACCCAGCGAGCCCCGACCTCTGTCTGTATGGAAAGATGCTAGCCAATACATCTGGAGTACCAAACCAGAGGTGTTGCTATGGAGACGGGCTCGAGTTCAAACACAAAACAGAATGTGCAAAAGTCTCTTTCTTCATGCTAAGTGGGTAATTGCAGCTGTAAACATTTTCGTCATCCAGTGGACAGACACAGGCAAAAAAAGGCAATGATACTGTTGCTCTGTGCAGGTTAACTTGAAGTGGTAACAGCTGGGTTGTCTGATTCTGTTTCACAGCACACACATCCTCTGTGTCCTTACTCAGCCAGCAGGCAGCCCTTCCTTTAGTCTATATGGCTCCTTTTACACAACTGGATGTCTCCAGTCCACCACACACTGCTGAAGGCTCAATAACTACTCCTGGATGTATCACAGCGCATGAAGACAAAATCACAAACAAAAATTTTCAGACACACAGAGAGAGAGTGGCTGCTGCGTCCCTTCGAGACGCCATTTTTTAAATCTGATTTCCTAGAGTTACACTTGCACCTAAACCTTAATGCACAGGTCTTGAAAGTAGTGCTTGAAAGATTCAATTGCAATATGGGATATGCTTTTAGGACATTGATATGCTATCAGCTGCAAAAGATTCCTTTTACGAAAACAGACATCAATATGCTTATATATGGTTTATAAAACTAGTTATCAAGTCGGCAAGAGACCTCACAAATAACTTTAAGTGTATTAGAGAAAAATGAGTTCAGGCACCATACATCAGAATAAACCTAACTAGACATTACAATGTTTGTTGAGAGAATAAAATAACTTTAATGGAGAAATATGATGTCATTTTGCCATTTTTTATGCTTGTTAAAAATAACTGACAATGATTCAAAGTGTAATGTACCAAAATACATCAAACTATAGATTAGAATGTTTTTTGCCCCAGTAAAAGTATTTATGGAGAAACTTCTTGCATTTTTGAGGATTTTTTTAAATTCGTTTTTTGCAAGCACATTTTTTTGTTTCTTTGTTTTTTGCATCAGAAAAATAATTAGGAGACACTTCTCCCTGGGGTAAATGCACACAATGTAAGGGTCAGGCTCAACGCAAAGGGGTGAAACAGGGCTTGACCTTAGGCTAATGTACTCTGAAATATATTAAAAAAAAAAAAAAAAAAAAAA
>NC_051440.1:14494178-14495939 GCF_001649575.2 Kryptolebias marmoratus | reverse complement strand
ACACACACACACACACACACACACACACACACACACCAGATGTACAATAATATCAAAATCCAATGATTTTGCTCAGCAGCCCTTGGCTTCATGGTCAGGTTAGCCCTTTGTTGTCATTTTTCATCATGTACTTTGGCCCAATAGACTTCAGTGGAAACTGACTCCAGCAAAATGTTTTTTGCTGATGATGTCACCATCGAAGGACACGGCAACAGAAATCAGGACTGTAAGCAATTTGTTTAAATGATGTATGCATACAGTTAATGTTTCTTGTGTTTTCATCACATTACAATAATCAATTTAAATTTAAAGATGCTGCAGTTGCACATCCATTTGATCACTCCTGCATAGGGTGTCGAGGTATCCCTTTTGTGCGGGACAGAACAGCATTTTCATTTGTTGTCCCACAGTTAAGATTATACCGCACTTTGTTTTTTAAAATTCAATACTGTTCAACATATGCTTTTCTAAAATTTAAATTGTATTCAGTGAATGTAAATAAAGCAAGGGAGATGATCATCATCTGGGTTGTATTTAACTGTGAACAGCTGGGTCAGATTCAGGTTAACCTGTCACCATCTTTGCTGCACAGCCGAACCTAATGAGAAAATCTTTTTTTTTCTTTGCAGATTTTATTGGTGCATTATTGAAAGTACATTATTGAAAGTGCCATTGGATTTATAAAGGACAAATTACATAAAATAAATATAGAAGCCATAATAAACCACTTCAAAATAATGTTTTAAAAAAGTGTACTCTGGAGGCTTTTGTTGAGTGAGTGACCATGAGGCAGGAAATCAAAATGTAAAGGATAATTTATAGAAGCTCAATGAAAAATAGATAAATTACATCACAATAAAAAAAAATGATGATTAAAATTTACCAAAAAATTTGAAACATGAATATATTATTTGCTCACCTCTTTGAAACAAATTCAGTGGCAGTTCTCGTCAAAAACTGTTATTTTCTTTACACAAATAATGCTGTTTTCCTAAAGCTAACCAGGAGTTATTGTTTCCAAACTCTAATCAAACTAAAATGTAAAAACACGGTACATTAACTGTAACCTATTCCCACTCAAAACTAATGTTCTCGTCACAGGGCTCAGGCTTGAGTTTCCTGCTTGAAAGTTCTTTGTTTTACCTTGTAGGGAACCAGCTGTGGTTTCAGAAGAGCATGCAGAGGTCAAAAGGTTAAGCACCTTCAGAAAGGAGATGTAATGCCACAGCTGCTATGGAGAGGTTATAGGAAAATGACTGACAGCAACTATGCAGTTAATTGCTCATAGTAAAAGCAACAATATACCTCCCCCTCCCCATTTCTGACAAACACTGATTCCAAATGATTAGTTGCACACTCCCATGAGGATGAGAAGCAAAGCAGCAGAATGTGTAATTCAATTAGCCCCATGGATCTGGACCAAAGGAGAGGAGGGTGGGGTGTGGGTGTTGGCGTATCAATCTTGGTGAAACAACTAAGCAACTAAGATTTGTAGATTTGCGTTATCAATGCAACCAACATAGTAGCCAGATAGGCAGTTAGTCTGATTCGGGTATTTTCACTTGTTTAAAGATTAGCATGAGAATATATGTATATATATATATATATATATATAAAAAAATTCCCTTCTCACCCTCCGCGGGTGGTCTTTGTTTCATCCTCTGAGCTCGGGTCCTCTACCAGAGGCCTGGGAGCTTGAGGGTTCTGCGCAGTATCTTGGCTGTGCCTAGAACTGCACATTTCTGGACTGAGATGTCTGAT
>NC_051440.1:14407406-14491215 GCF_001649575.2 Kryptolebias marmoratus | reverse complement strand
TTTCACCTCTCATCCATTTCCTCCGTCTTGTTCCAGTAGCCCATTTTTCATCAGGGTGCTCTGGTTCCCCAGCACCTGACGCAGACCTTGTTTGGCCGGGCGACGTCTGAGCCGGCATGTGATTCATATTTATCTCTGTCATGGTATGAGGTAGGCAGTAACTCAAAGGGTCTTGCCTAGGGACCCAGTATATATATATATATATATATATATATATATATATATATAATAAACATAGCTAATGAGAATAAACAAACCTCCTCCTTCCACTTTAAAAATCCTTGAAAACCTTTTACAAAGAGACTGAGGCTAACAGAGAGCAGAATAAGCCGCCTCACATAGCAAGCCAGCCACATTTGAGCAATTCCTCTGAGCTTGTGCCACGAGTCGAGGATGCTGTCTCCCACTGAACTTGCATACAGATCGCCCTTTTCAGAGCACAGCCTCTTCCACTGACTCTTTGTGCCTCCTCCCAGCAGGGGATTTATAAAGCTTCACAGTGGCTCGCTCCACGAGATTCCTGTAATTTATGACAGCCTTTTGCCTGGGAGAGAGAAATCAAATCAAACTGTAAATATAGTGCATGTATTCCAGTATGAGCTACTCGCATCGACTATAGATCACAGATAAACGGCAGAATTCCTGACAGTCATTAAATAACAGCATCAATAATCCCATATGTGGCAGCAGTGCATTTGATTTCAGGTTTTAAAAAAAGAGCAGAAAGGATGGTTAATGACAGAGACACACCAGAACCCAACCAAAAGAAATGAAAAAAATTAGCAGAGGAGTCAAGCAGCAAATCAGCCAACTTTTACTGTTTTCAAAGGCAAAGGGAGGATGGCCAGTTGTGTTCATTAGTACTAGAATGACCCCTGACCCTCGGCTGGCCCACACTCCTGGCTGTGTTATATGACACCATCTAAGCCAGACTGCAAGGGAGAGTGTGTCATCTCACGGGTATAACCTTTCAAGTGTCGTATGTCCACTCCGGGTGGGCAACCACCCTCCATTAGCTGCTGCTCCATCAATCCATGTGTTTGAGGAAACTGAAGACTCAACAGAAAGACAGAAACAGCTGCCATGTAGAGGACAGAACAGATGGGAACAATGGCAAGAAGTCAGCACTGGAATATTTAAAATTTTACAAATTTTTATCTGCAGTCCTTTTCTAAAATTAGATCACATAAAAATGCACTTCACAGACTGTCTCATGTGTCTCATGATTGTTGTCTGATTTTTGCATAACATATTCCCTTACAAATCTTCAAATCAGCACAGTGAGCACACTGAATGTGATTTGTTCGCATTTGTCAGTATAAGTAAACGGTTTGATGTTTTCTTGATGAAAGTGAGCCAGTTTAACAAAAGCTTTCTGAGTTTAGCATTATCTAATTAAGCTAATTCAGTGATGCAGCTTGCCAGAAATGCTGAGCAATGCAGGCATTCAAAGATTAACAACATGAAAGTCTAAGACTTGAAGGGAGGTGTAGTCTTTCTTGTGCTGTAAAACATTTGTCGTGCATGGCTGCATTTTCTATGATGTGTTTAAAGAATACACATAAAATGGCCAAAAGGTTGTAAACAATGTGTGGTTACTAATACGGCCATAAGCTCCAGATGCTTGACTTTTATGTCGTGTCCTCAAACTCTTTGAAATTTATGTCAGCAGTGTCCCCAGCCATTAACATCATAAACATCACCGGTGCCAGCTACAGGGACAGAAACCTGATATTTTGGCACTTTTTTAAATAGAGGAACTCAACTGCTGCTATGACAGAGATGTTCAGGTTCTTTTCTGAGAAGAGTGGGCTTTAATTTCAGACACACCCTTTGAACAAATAAATAATATATATATGTATTCACAACTAATGGAAGCAAGCATTTTCTCTCATGCAATATAACTTTGTTTTGGTATGCAACAAACACAAGGATTAAAAAAAAACAAAAAAAAACAAAGCTATTACATTGCTCAAGAGGCTACAGCTTTATTCAATTAAGATTGAAAACACTTATTGCAATTGAAATATTATGCTTACATTAAATACAACAAACTAGTTTTACTTTTGTGAACACAATAAAAAATCTTTTCCAGAGCAAATTCTTGCTTTTAATGTTCACTCAGAGACAGAGTTATGGCTATAACTCGATGAATTTTCAATATTTTAGATAAAATTTGGCATGATAGTATAATCTGAGCATGAACAGATTATGCAAGAGACGAGATATTGAATGAGACTGCACATAATGTTATTTTCAAGGTTTGACCAAAATGGCTATGCCTCTGTCATTTCTCAACATGAGAGGATCTTAATTTAAAAGTTTTGAAAGCTGGCAGGTGATATGCATTTCTCCAAGGAAAGCGAGGTCTTTATTTCACTGATTTTAAAGGTAATTTCTCATCTCTTATGCAATTTCAAAACAAACTTTAGCTGTCAAATATTTGTCTTTATGACAGTTTTCCATTTACAGTCCAATAAAAACAATTAATCATTTAGATAAGCCTTCAAAAGAATAGCAACACATTATTGGAAATGAACATAAGAACAAATTAAAAACAACGTATTGCTTCCTTCATGGCTTCGCAAACAAAAACTGCAAACTGCATGTCATTAGAATGGTATGAACTCCTGTCAAGAAAACTAAATCCAGTGCTGGAAAACAATGTGGAAATATGAGGTTTCTGAAAGTTTCATTCAGCTGTTTTTATACAGGCAGGGAAGATCACCCAGAAGAAAAGATCTTGATTATCTCAAATGACCCCAATTATACAATTACAGTTGATAACTTAGGCAGACAAACTGATCTTCCTTTAAAAAAAATCTAAAAAAAGAAGACCATCTCTATTGATTATTTTGACCACATGATTTAGAGCTGTGAAGTCAAGCAACGCTGACTGAGTAGTCTGTTGTATTGTGGACCACATGAAACAATTAATCTGAGCCATTGTTCAGCGGGGAACAAGGATGATATTGGTGCATAATAGAAGGCCTCTTCATGTGATATTATTTTTTTTTTTATTGTGTCAGCACATTTTTTTTTTAGCATGCAGTCCTTTTTCCCTCCCTGGGTGAGACCAGTGTAAATAAAAAGAGGCGTTTCTGAGAAATGCAGATTTATTCCAGCTTCTTGACACATTAAACCTAATCAAGGACTCAGCAACATTATGAACAGAATAAACTCCAGGAAAATAATAGCAGTTTGCAAACATACTGAGACACAAGCAGTCATTGGGATGCGTTTTAGGAAGATGGGGAGTTCTTTGTTTTAGTGGCAGCTGACATATTGCAGAAAATGAATATAAACCCAGATGGTTCAAATCAAATCAGTTATGAGTTTGGATTTGTGCAGCATGTTCTGGAGGAAGTCATCATTTAGATTTATCTTTCATTCAGCAGGAACAACAAATAAACAAGGTTATAACATGAAACATCAGGCTCTTGTATAATGAAGGCACTACCTAAATAAATAAAAAAAATTAGATCAAATCATTTCAAAGTCACACATAACAAAATGCATTAACTGCGACTAACTTATACACACAGTTATCTATCTAAATGAAAGTGAGAAGTGTTAACCTTCATAGTTTGGTGTTTTAAATTTAAAAAGGCTAAATGAAGCATAATTTAAAAAAAAATAGGAGCCCAGCCAGTTTGACATGATCAAATCTATTGTAAATAAAGGCCACATGAAAAAGAATAAAGAATCACATGTGAGACTAATGAGAACCAGTACTTAGGTAGCTTACTGTTTGATGCTAAATTTATAAATCCATGGTAGCACCTATTTTTTAAATAGCAGAGCAGGAAAAGAAAAGCTCCAAAGGTGCCAGATTTACTGAAAATGATCATTACAGTGCATGTAACACAGGTAAGTGTAGGTGTAGCAGCAGAGGTTAAAAATACCTCAGATACATGTGTTTGATTGATTTTTTTGAACACCACAATTGGGAGTGAGAAAATATTAGACAGGATTCAAATGACTATAATTATTTTACTGTATGGTCACCAATACTGGTCATGAGGGGGTGCAACACAGTTTCAGGTTGTCAATGGTGTGTGTGTGTGTGTGTGTGTGTGTGTGTGTGTGTGTGTACATTAGTAACAGTGAGGAGCAAAGATGTATGAACATATGCAAGCACAAACATTTCAAGGGAAACCATTTACTCATGTTAAATACAACATACTGCATGTTATCTGCAGCCCTTAACTCCCAGCTCTGATGTGAGAGTTTATAGTAGACATTTCTGTTAGCTCCTTTAACACTGAGGATTGTATAATGTTGTCAACAGGGCATGGGTTCTGACATTTATTCTCATGTTTTCAGTTAATAATTGCTTTTTCTCTTCTCAGCTCCTTTTCTCACTTCTTAGTCCCTTTTATTACTTTGTGTTGAAAGGGCACAAAGAATTGAGACAAAAAAAATATTAAAGAAAAACAATAAGAATTGAACAAAATCTAATTTGTAATTTTTAACTGATTTGAATATGTTTGTCAGAAATGCATGAAGTGGTCATTGTTTCTTTCAGTTTACTTTGCTGTATTTTATAATTTCTCTCAAAAGAGCTTTAACAAAGTTTTTTATAACACGTCTATCATCACCTACTGCCCCGAAGAAAGGTGGACAAAAATCCTTTTGTCTTTGTGTGTCTGTCGTTATCAAAACATCTCATGAACCTCTAGAGGAATTTAAATGGAACTTGGAAAAAATTATCATTGGATGTACAATCTACAACTGATTAACCTTTGGAGTCAACCCAATTCATGATGGCCGCCACAGCCAAATGATCTAAAAAGACCACACAATTGGATTTAACTCAGTCAGTTTTAAAGATATTGACATAGAATTTGGTGTAACAGTAGCTGGGAATCATTCCCAACACATATTCTAAATGTTAACAGATTGCACAACATCAGTTTTTTTTACAATAATGTCATTACCAATTTAGACTTTGTGTGTCTGTTAGCAAAATATTTCATGGACCAGTGGAAGGATAATATTAAGACTTTTAGGAAATATTCATTGGAAGTACGTCTGTAACTGATTAACTTTCAGAGCAGATCCTATTCAAGATGGCCACCACAGCCAACTGACCTTAGAAAGCACAAAAAATTTTATGATTCAATTTTACTGATATTTAGCTATAATTAATATGGCTACAGCTGAGGGTCATTAATGTAACTGGCAGAAAGTAATCCCTGGATGTACATCTACAACTGATTAACTTTTGGAGTCAGTCCAATTCAAGATGGCTGATCAACACATGCCACAGATCCTAAAAAGACACCTTTGATCCCCCCTAAAGCTCCACTGAGATGTCATTTATTATTTATTTATTAACCTTTACCAGGCACCAGGCAAGTCCCATTGAGTTCACAGATCTCCTTTTCAATGGTGGCCTGGGCCTGAAGGCACCCTAACATGCATGTTTTTTTAGACTCTTCTCTCCTACAGGTGAGTTTTAGGAATTAAGACGGTCTTCAAGATGTTTTGATGGGATCAGGTTTTTGGTCACCAGAACAGATGAGAAAAGTCAGCATACATGCACACATACGTGCGCGAACACAAAAGAGAAATGTGAAGAGCTTGTTATTTTTCTTTACCGCTTACAGTCTGGTTGCTCGTGTTGTGTTTTGTGTCTTGCTTTTTCTTTCTGGGTCACAGGGGAGTTGGTTCCTATCTCTGGCAGTCACAGAGCGAGACACGGGGGACACCCCGGACAGGTCACAAGTCCATCACAGGGCCACATAGACACAAACGAAACAAACAGCCACTCACTCATACCTAGGGACAATTTAGAGTTATGTTGTGTTTCACTTACATTTAGATTAGATTAGCACAGATGTAGCAACATGAATGCACAGGGAAACAGAGTTGATAAAAAAACGAGTTTCTAAGTACTGAAGCACCACTTGAAAATGAGGCTGTACAACTAACTAAAGTGGTTTTAACTGGGTGTTTTTGACAGGAGTAATCAGTCAGCGAAAAATATGTATTACAGATGATGGATTCTGTAGTGTTGAGCAGTTCCAAATGACATTGAGGACTTGTTCAATTAAACCACCACCAGTAATTACAGAAAATGTCAAAGGTTTTGTCCTTGGCGAGCACTGGATTATGGAAGATCCATCAACATGACTCCACTCATCTGTGAAGGAACAATTATACTAGAAGAAATTAAATTTGATGGATCTTTTGTGTAAATTATATTAACTAAACAATTAGTCAAACCATTAGTCAGACTAGGGTTCTAAAAATTGTACTTTTGTTGAGGAGATGTTACATTTTTTTTAATTTTTTGTGAGAAGTAGGCTTTATATTACATGTACAAGCATTTTCATTTAAATTTTCCTTTTTCACCCAAAAGTCTTTATATATATACTCCTGAGTCAACTTAATCTTTAAAAGCATAGCAGTGAATGTAATTTTAGATACTTCCTTCCTCTGGAGGTAACCAGAGAATCTCTCTGTCCTAACACAAGGTCACTGCACTGCTGATGAGTTGCATATTCAGGGCTTAAGTACCGCAATCACTTCCACTTTACAGCTTCCAGCTGCTAAATGCACATCCGCCGGGCTAATATTAAATCATTTTTTGATGAAATTGTGACACAGAAGTCCACAGTTCTATCTTCGAGAGTAACTGAAGCGCTGACCCCACAACATAACAAAACCCTGAGCCTAGAAACAAAAAGAGAAACAGAGAGGCTTCTGCTTGGTCAGCAATCCTGGCAGCCTGCTGAGGATCATAGCAGAGGACAGCAGTTATTTCACTGCTTCTTCCTCCCAAACGGGGGAGGGTGTTTCCCTGCGGCCTGAAAGCTGCGGTACATACGGAAGACCTAACATCCCCGCAATAAATCTCTTCTTTAAATTAAAAACAAATGCATGCAGCAACATTATAAACTTATTCATTGATTTTATCCGGTCCTTCATCACACACACACACACACACCTTGAATTTTGCTTGCACAATCTGGATGCCATTAAGATTTCAGGTCCTTGTACATTAAAGTGCCTGAAAAATGCAGATTTTATTTCATTTACGTTCAGTGCCCTCCCCCTCAAACTGAGCCTATAAGAGATAACTCTAACCAATTGTCCAAGTAAATGATTTTGTTGAATAAAATTAGTGAATAGTGGTGTCGTGGTGCCCTTAATGGCTACTTCGTTTCTATGCTCTGTGTGGGCCAGCAGTGTTTGAATATGATCACTTGTATATTGCTTGTTGACTTTAGAGAGTAAGAGTCAGTATTATATTAGTTCCTCAGTCTCACCAAGCCATCCAGTAAAGGCAATTACTAGTAGCCAATGAGGGGCAGAGAGTCTTTGCCTTCCTTAGAAAAAATAGAAACTGGGATGTTGTTTACTTCTAGTTTCAATGGTTGGTGTAGGCCTGGGGAGTCCTGGACTTTATCAATTTTCCCAATACTGATTGCAACAGGAGGGGTGATGGCTATGGAAAAGTAAAGGAACACATATTTTACTATTTTGGCAAAGTTAGTTTTTGATTGCACTACTCTCCACAAGTACCACCCCTCTTTGGATGGCTTTTTTATTTTACTATGCTGACGCATTAGTTGGCATTAGATAAAAAAAACAAAAAAAAAAACAAAACACTCAAACACCCTCGAGTGGTAGCACTTATGTTAAATCATCTAATTAAAATTACCAGTTGCTCCTGTATTTACAGTATAAGGTTTTGGTCCTATTACATATCTATTGTTTGCCTTATTTGTCAAAGGTGAATAAAAGTAAGTTTACTTTGACTGACAAAGGTGTAGATAAGCCCTGCTTTATACCACTGTTTGTTGAGAGCCACTATATTTGATGCATGTATTTAAAAGCCAATTGTTTGCAACACACAATACATACAAACACTGAAACACTGGCACTGATGAGATTCAGTTTTTATATTTAGGACAATTGTCTGCCATTTGAATACCATAAATAAAAATGTAAATTTGAAGTTATTTGAATGTGAAAAAGCACTGTAGCTTTGTGTTAATTCTTAGACTTAAGATGTGATGTATTTAATCCATTGAGGTGTATCTGGAGATGGATTAAATTGCACAGATAAATTATATTCAAAACAAATCATTAGGAAAACTTTAAAATTTTAAAACCTTTAATGCAGTGGTGTCCAATCCTGGTTCTGGAGGGCTTCTATCCTGCATGTTTTATGTGTTTCCCTGCTTTGACACACCTGATTTGAATGAACAAGTGATTAACAGGCTTCTGCAGAGCTTGAAGACATCCTGATGAGCAGGGAAACATCTAAAACATGCAGGATGGTGGGCCTTCAGGACCAGGATTGGACGCCACTGCTTTAATGCATACTAGCTTGTGGTTGTCTTTAATTTGCTCCTGACTGGGCAACAATTTCAACAATTTTTTAAGTTCAATTAAAATTGGCAATTTTGAAGAATTCATTTGGCTGTCATAACTGTTTTCCCCTTGATGATTTTCAAAACGTTGTGTTTTGGCTGCCCACATAAGAACGCAATGATGGCAATCCACTCTGGAACCCATTTTAGTTCTGGGCCTTGAGGGCCACTATTCTGCACACACCTGATTTAATTGCTGAATTAAATTTTCAACAAGTCTCCAAGTTCTGCAGAAGCTTGTTAATCCTCTATTCATTCAAATCAAGTGTGTCAAAACAGGAAAACATCTAAAACTTGTAGGATTGTGGACCCCAAGGACCAGGACAGGACTGATTTGGGGGCTACTAAAACATAGTTTACATGTGGACACAAGGCTAAAATGAAAAAAATAAACAAACAAAAACATTTACATATTCACAAAGCATCAGTCTTGTGTGGACAGGGCCTCAGATTGGTGAAGCCAAACAGCTATGATCCCTGCCCCACTGTCTCTGACCTCAGCCTCCTGAGGTGTTTCTTGAAGACCCCTCGCCAGGAAAATACACACTCAGCATGCTCGAGAGGTGGGCAGAACCAGCAGAGGCTTGGAGAGCACACCACACCAACATGCTTTTGTTTACTGAAGATTGAAAACATTCCCAGAAGCAGAACATTAAAAAATAAAAATACCTACATGGTTTATAAAAGCTTTCAACTCATACTTTGGATTGTATTCACAGGAGTAATTACAACTGTCATTTTTATAATAACACAGTCTTTCAAAAGACTGTTATGTCCTTTAGAGTGTAACTTCAAAACTGTTTCTGGCAGGCGACGCTCAGAGCGCTGACAGTGTACTTACAACAGATGAACTAAAACGACTATTCACTGGGTACATGCAACCATTATTACTTAACAAAGAGACCAGCAGGAACATCTCTGAAGCAGTCGTTTAAGATAAGAGGGAAAATATTGACTACACACAATAAGGCTGCAGTTCCTTTTGTGCCCAAGTGCAATTGTTTTGCATTGCAATTTTTTTTAATGTTCACTCAGAGACAAAAGAGTATTAGTTCATATCCTCACTGGTTTGCTAACCAGGCTGAATATATCACATGTTCTTTGGCAAGATTTTCACATGATGTTTACTCCTGCTAATCAGTTTGTTTCAAGCAGGAAATTGGTTTCATGGATATTCAAACATTTTCCTTGAAAAGCAAAACAAAGATGTTACATTTTTACCAAAAACAGTTCTTCCAATTACATATTCATTATCTAATTTGCAGAAAAGCAATATTTTGGGCACATGCACCCTATTAAAAGCTCACTACATAGCCTAACCTGAAAACTCTCATGCACCTAAAGGCATTAAACAGGATAAAATAGGATTTACATTTGTACTGTACATATTCCTCAATAAAAACAGCCAATCAACAAAAATGTAAGAAGGCACCTAGTGCTCACTGAACCGTCAGATTATAAACTTTTTACTTACTGCCAAAAGTCTAGTATTTATCCATGTTCTACGTAAATGGTGGAGTCAAACCTGTCGTCTGCAGCTCCAAACTGGTGTTCCATTTGACCAAATCACGAGAAGTGCCACAGGCTGTTCCCCTGCCACTGACCTGAACCACGCCACGCCAGCGTTTCCTGACCCACTTCTGGTATCTGCTTACGCATCACTGACAGAGTCACGCCAAGTTAAACCGCATGTACATTCAACGCTTGGTATGCACTGTAACAGCCATCACTGCTCAGCCAAGTGAGTGTCGTGCTGAGAGGAACGCCACTCTTTACTTTGGTGGTTGTGGTTTCAAAAGCAAGATGTCCAGTATATCCTGCTCGCAATGTCTAAATAAATGATTAGATTTATTAAAAAAAACATACTGATTCACTGCTGTCTGCCTTTCAGACATCAGGTAATAAAGCAAAAGCTGTCAAATCAATTAACAATTTAGTGAGTTCAAAAAATAATTTGGAACAATATTACCTAAAAGTGCCACGCATTAAATAATTAACAGCTGAGAGATAATAATAGTAGAAGCAGCAGATTTAATTTGATTATAATTTTGAAGAAGTGATCTCAACAATTTCTCAAAATACTGAAGCACATAAGGAGTATAAACGAGTGTTTGTCGATTAAAAAACTGCTCTTAATTGACTGCCATCCTCTGTTGGGAGAAATCAAGATTGCACAATTTCAAATGAAGGCACTTACAAAGGTTGAAGTCAGCTTAAACATCTAGCATTTGCTCTATAGGACTAGATCTGGAAGGAAGCCAAGCTCTAAAGAGGCTGTGATCACAGAGACAGCGGTGAGAGAAAAACACAGATCCATTTCCCTTGTAAAAAGGCAGGGTCACAGCGACAGCATGGGGTGTGTTTGAGTTTCCACCTCCTACACGCTCATGCATTAAATATGGTTCAACAATCACACTCTCCAGTGACTCTCGGAGCCCTTTCTTCCCACCCTCTGACTGAACTGAACATTTCCTGGGGATTTCCAACCAGGAACGTATTCCTGATGACGGAGCAACTGCAGCAGCTGAGAGGAAAATCATTTTCTAATGAACAGGGCTGAGATACAGTGGATGAACACTTTTTGGCTTACAACACGAAACTGCATGACGTTTTAATGTGCTAGGTTTTAATTGCCACTTCTAAATATAATTTCAGTTTTTCATACTCCATAAGACTTAGACTAAGGGAAGCATGGGGTCTAGAAGAAATGTACATAACTGTTTTTGTTTAAGTTGTGAAATTTTCTGATTCTTTGTGACCTATAAACTGACAAACATTGAATACCCTTCATCCTGTGAATAGCATCTAGTGTTTGGTCTGATGGTAGAGTCAGTTGCCTTGAGCAGTTTCACAATGATTGTGAGCTTGTGACATTGGTGCGTCTGTAGTCTAATTATATCCCTGTACAGTGTGATGGAAAACTTTAAATAACTCATCATCTGTAATAATCACAGACAATCAAGGGCCTGTAACACATCAGGTGTAGCATTAGTCCCTCAAGTTGTGGAGTATTCAGTTTTCCTTGAAATTTCAATATTAAATGGGACACATAGGATATTTAACATTTCTTTGTGCTTGAGAGCATACAGTATAGTGGGCTGAAGTCACAAACAATAACTATAAAAAATAAAAAACCCAACCCTGTCACGTTGTCTGTCTCATTCGGTGACCAGATCTGCAGAGTTTGCGGCTTCAAATTTAAAACGTGCAGCGCTCATCATTAGTCAGACAGAGGAAGCAAAAACGCAAAAAGCTATTTATCATTGTTTTGTGCTTTGCTTTCAAATGCAAATTTTCATCAGACACTATACGTTTAACTTAACTTCAGAAAGGAAATTAAAATACAATGTTCTATCAGTACTCTATTAAACTACTGATACTTGTATAGCTTTCTTTATATTACAATAAAAAATATTATTGTTCCTTATGTGTTCCCCAAACAAAATGCTTAAATTTCTGATTTTCTGTTTGTCATGAACGGAAGACAATAAGGTGAAAATTAATGGTTCTTTCTGTATGAAATGTACCTGTAAAGGTAACAATCCTTAACATTATCCTGTAAAAAATTCAAGAATTAAAGTGACAGTAAAGTCCAAGGTTTATGGAGCTCATATGTGATGTGAGAGCTACTCCGTGGCTCAGGCTGGCCTTTATTTTACCCGCCGCCAAAAGGGGAAGGTGGGCGATAATGTTTTTTATTGGCTGTACATCTGCAACTGATCCAGACGATCACAACAGCTAATACACCTTAGCCAACACAAAAAGGGCTATAACTCAGCCAATTTTACAGACAATGGGCTACAATATGATGTGGTAGAAGCTGAGAGTCATTACAATATATCACAATACATAGTTTTAATGTAGCATCTTGCAATATAACATGGACTTAACATTATTTTCAAGATTAAGAGGATCTTAGACTGAAAGTCTAGCATGAAAGGCAGTGGGTGATATGCATGCCTTTAAGGAATGCTGGGCCTTCAATGTTACTTCATTTTTTGAATCAGATTTCCAAACTTGTGCTGACTTCCAACAAAATTGTGCATGTAAGATGGATATGTACCAATTATCTATGATCAAACTGCAGACAAGGAAACTGTAAGTGTTTGAAAATAAAATGTGCTAGTCTGTGTCTATACAACCATCTCCAAAATTACACATGCAGCAAAAAATCTGGGACAAACAGATCAGTGTCTCACAACCCCTAAAAATCAGATGCAAAAAGAACATTTATACAAGCAGAGGGCTTTGCTACTGTAGTGCTGATGTACTTTGACCAAATGTCAATTCATTATGACCCCAGGAACCTGTGTCAGCTTGAGAAAAGGAGGCATGATATGTTTCTTTTAAAATCCTAAATGTTATTTGCTCATAGAAACATTACATCCATCGAAGCATCATGCATGAAATGACGTTGAGAAAAAGTGCTGTGTCTAATTATAACCCAGGACGCCATCCAACTCACTTATGAAACATATCAAAATTTACAGCTCATAAAGCTTTTCCAGCTTTTGTAACCTGAGAAACATTCACTTTTGGCACATTAGCTAGTTTGCTACAAAACACCCCAAACACACACATGCATGTTTTCCTCTTTTAAAAATCTGGTGGTATCTGGATAATAAATATTCTAGATATACAGGAATTCCCCATCAGTGAGTTTGGCTGTATTTGTTACAACCCAAAGTTACCAAACATGTCAGCATTTCTAAGAGATTGTCAGAGTTTCTAAGACTGGGTTTCTTCTCTTGTAACAAATTTAGTAAAATGGTAGATCAGAATCTCTGAAATGAGTTCAAAACCACCAGTATTATTTATGCTACTCTTGTCTGATAATAACAATAATCAGAACTATAGAAATACCTTGTATCGCCTATCCATAAAGCCCAATGTTGTTTG
Organism: Kryptolebias marmoratus; assembly: GCF_001649575.2. Lineage (NCBI taxonomy): Eukaryota > Metazoa > Chordata > Actinopteri > Cyprinodontiformes > Rivulidae > Kryptolebias > Kryptolebias marmoratus. The sequence goes on along the minus strand of NC_051440.1, from coordinate 14,477,929 downwards.
GAGATTGTACTGAAAAACTATATGGATGCTTTTTTCAGGCGGAATTTTAAAACAGCCTATAGGGCTTAGAAGAATAAGTCTAAATTTCTGATAAACTGCATGTTTTTAGTCAACTGACCACTACTTACCAATACTGAACCTAACTTCAACAATGAAAGATTAGCAGTCTGACATCTCCAACCTTACTTCTGACCAAATTTGATCTGAGACAACATGTGTTATTTTGCAAGAGTGTTTTGTTAATGGTGCTTCAAAGATGAAATACAGGAACTCATATTTCCTAATGGAAAGTATATCGATGCTTCTAGCCTACGCTCAGGGTGTAATTGTTTTTTTAAATTTAGGATGGGTACTCCCAGCTGAAGTCAAGCCCCAAGCATGCTAGTACTGTATAAAGTCATCCAGAACCACGCTGACGCAGCATGACCTTTCTAGTTACATCACTCATGTAAACAAGTCATTTTTTCACTCTGAAAGGCAGGAACTGATCCCAAAATACAAAGATGCCAAATGCTAGGCTAGTTTTCAGTGAAAACAGTTGGAATTTCTTCGTTTCTTAAAGCAACCCAACGCTTCTGTGGATGCAAAAAAGGCTGATGTGCACCGAAGCGAGGGATGTTTTAGTGGAGCCAATAAATTTATTTCACTCGCTTGAATGAAGTTCGTGGAACAATGTGCCGGGTTGTCTTCACCCCTGGAGTTACTGAGATGTAACATTTACTCTCCCGTGTCTGTGTGAAGCAACCCTAAATCACAGCTCCAAAATACCCCCTTCGCACCACTTCTGTGTAAAGAGAGAACTGGCTCTCAATCAGGGGACACTCAGCCTTCCTGCAGGCATCTCAGAGATAATGAGGGGAATGTGCACTCCGACCTCTGCAAACAGCCAGATGTCCGACCCCCCNAAAAAAAAAAAAAAATCATCAGGGAATTCTGGAACACAGTAAAAAAACAATAATCATGATTTCATCACCAGAGAAAGCCACAACAAAGCTCCAAAAAATCTCAACATCCACCGCCCTATATACAGACTACATGGTGTATATTTTTCATGAGCCAACAGGGTTCCATCCTTGCATGCTCTCTAATCCCACACCGTCAATGTCAGCTTTGATGCTGAGCTGATCCAGATAACATTCAGGTCAAGTCCAAGTTACTGTTACAGCACATTTCTGTGCAGAAGGATGCTGGAGCCGAGCAGACTTAGATCCCTCTACATCCCAACTGAAAGCCCAAATCATCATCATAATAATAAAACATATTTAACATCATGACAGCAACAACAGGAAACAAACAGATCTGGTTACCTCTTATCTGTCAATGTCAAAAAGCAGTCAGACACATTTCTTTTTGGATGTTGTGTCGGCCAAGCTTGTGAACGAGGCGCAAGATGACGGAAACCGACTGCTATCAGATCCAAAGCGGAGCAGCAAGGTGATGGAGTTGGGAAAAGCTGACAGGAATGCCGTGTTAAAGGTCGCGTGCAGGCTCCTCGTGTAATGTGAAATGTTGTCAGCGCTTTCTGCCGAGCGGGTCCGCCTCCCTCCGACACGGACCTTTCGCATCTGAGGGCTGTGAAGGATACACGCCAGAAAGCAGGAAAAAAAAAGAGCGAGGTTTGCGTTCAAACCCTACCTGGCAGCTCGCGCTCCTAAACGCATGCGAGCGGACCTGGATTGATGTAGGCGAGGCGACACACACACACACATACACACACACGCCACAAGCGGGTCAGCACAGCTTCCCTGCCTGCCTCCTTCACGGCATCAAGCCCCTCCTCGTTGATCGTACAGTGTGGAGAGAGATGGGGGGGATGTTAGAAAAAAAAAAAAGGAAAGGAAAAGGGAAAACGACCACATTTCTGCGCGACGCAAAGAGGAAACGGCGTCACTCCCACCCAGAGAGCCTCCTATTTATACATTTAAAAAGCTCAGCAAAGATTCCGGCTCTGATTCAGAACCTGGAGGATGGGACTGACCTCACAGGACTGAAATGACTGACTTCTCTTTTTATTAAAAAAAAAAATGCTTTGAATTTGTGCAGCGGAGTGCGCCTTGTAAAAAAAAGCGTGTCAGGAACCAGGAGTGCAGGACAAACCTTCCTGCCTCTTCCTCCACACGGCTGGCTGAGGAGGAGGAGGAGGAGGGGGTTTAAAGAGGGAGCACTCTCCCTGTCTGCATCTTACATTCATTATTCCATAATCTACACAAACAACATCCATCTGGAAAGAGTATACATTTGGTTGTCCATGTTTTGGGGGGATTTATTTATGTATTTGTTTTCCTGGTTGTCTAATTGTGTGTGTGTGTGTGTATGTTTGATTTTGGGAAGATGAGAGATAAATCAATAAAATGTGTATTTTTCTAAAGGGTTTGGATTATTCCTGCCCATCTGAGTAATAATTATAGCAGATTCTAGGTATCAATCAGGTTTCCCTCCCACTCACTGAGCAGAAAGTGTGTTGTGGTGGTGTTTCCTGAGCACACACCGCCCCCTAAAGGACACATGAACGCACTCACACTTAAAATGGAAAATGATTTGGACTTGGACTTAAACATTAAAGGTACTCATTGCAAACTATGCAAACATAAACAAGGTTACCCTGAAATATAGCAATTGGTGCAGTTTGAAAGAGTTTACTCCAGTAGTTTTCCAGATACATTGAAGTGCAATTCTGAAATGTGGGTACACACTCAGTGTAAACAAAGCACCTTTAACTCAAATCTAGAACTATTTTTATGACCTATTTTCAGTCACTTGGGCTATAAACTAAGGACACATTAACCACAAACATGAGGAAAAAATTAGCAAATTTTGTTTCTTATTTTATTTCTTTTTTTCTTTCTTTTTGACTGGTCCTCATGACACTGAAACCTTCACTTGTTTTAATTTTATTAACAAAGAGATATACGTTCTCTCATTTCTCCTTTCCTCATATTTTGGTTCTAAGTAACCAAACTTCCTTGTAATCTTTGAAAGTGGTGTTGATCAATGAGCTTCAATCAGGCATATTCAGTCCATTACCTGACCATTTTCAGGGGGGGATGTTTTTGTTTGATAAGCCACCTAATCTGACCTATGAATCATTCAGAGGGGAAAAAGGCTTCTAAACTTGATGGGATGAATCTATGTTGTTGACATAAATATGCAAGGAACCAATTTTAAATTTGTGACCAGCAGCTTGTCACAAAGCCACAATTTGTTCTTGTTTCTGTAACAAACACCACAGATAACATAGCTTAACACAGAAAACATAATTTTAGCACCAAAGAAGTGATTCTGTTAGCTGAAAACTTGCTGGTAAGCTGAAAGATGTTACATTTCCCGTGTCCTGTTCAAGATCTTTGCTGTTTGTCTATTTCCTAAAAATATGACTTTCTGATGTTTGTCATCTACTATAGGGAGTTTTTTTTTTTTAGTTTGATTATCTTTATTTTGTCCTCCCGTAGTGACGTTCCTATATTTTAACCACACACTGCACATAATGTAAGGACAAGAATTTAATTGAAGATGGGTGGAAAGTAGCCAAAATTTAAAGAATAACTTTTAAATCCTTATGGATCAAGGCCAATTTAAACAATTAAAGACACTCCTTGACTCCTTGGAAGCAAAATATAAATTATGAGTGGTTTAAATTGGTTCCTATTTAAATATCATGATGGAAATTCATTCTTTCTTAAAACTATCAAGTACGTTTGAAATAGGCACAAATGATCACTGATGGTAGTGAGCAGCTATGAGACGTAGTGGGAAATATGTCCATTTTAAATTTGAAATAGTATCGTCATGGTTGGTCTCAATATTTGAGCTCATCCGACACCTCTCTGGTTTGAGGCCTTTCAAATACCCTTGAATGAGGTCTGGACAGTCAGGAAAACATTTCTGAGAACCTCATTTAGGACACTTTCCTGGTATATTGTTAGCCCCTGACATCACTCTGTCCTCTAGTCCTTGGTAACACATGGTAACAGAGATACGCCACTTGAACCTTGTCCTCGTCAGAACGAAGCATTGTTTTCTCTGCCTTTCAGGATCTTTCTAGTAAGAAGAGCCACTTGAAGCCATTCTTACAAAAATAGCAAAAAGACTGCTTGTGCCTAAGAAGCAGGAAACGAACGCTTGGAAAACATGGGCCGAGTGCCTTGTGTTTTACTGTTGCAGTTCGCTCATTTATTTGTATTTTTTTCATTAATTTAGTCATTTGCTGAATAAATATAACTCCCCAATTTATGTTCTTCTAAACCACCTAAATTAATCTGCCCCCTCTTAGATAAATTTATTGCAGTGACTTTTAAACTGATCACCAGAGGGCAGCACTGCCACTTCTTCAGTGGAGTTTGGACATAAAAAGAGCTATGTTAAACATGGAAATTAGTTCTATTGATAACACTTTTAATGCAGATGATAGCTTGAGAAATTAGAACTTTAATTAAAAACCATTCTCACCCATTTACTATGTAATTCATTGATAATGTGATAGCATAAGTTTGAAAAAGAAGTTTTCACACTTCATTTTTGCAAACAAAACAATACAAAAAGTAACATTTTAAAAATTCTATTTAACTCTGAACCCTGTTATCTTGTATCTTAGAAAATAACTCTCCAGCTGCAGTTTATGCTTGCCATATTTCCATGAGGCTAAAACCTGACATAATGAAATAGATACTATTATCATACATTCATAGTTTCACAAATATCTCAGATGACTTTATTTTATCAGTTATGCTGCACAGTCATCAGTCCCTTTCATAGACTGTGCTTTTAAGTATTTAAAGATAGAAAATTAAATGGAATAAATTATGAGGCCATGCATGTGATGAGGCAAAACACACATGGGATTTTGTTGATTTCCTTCAACAAATTATGTAAAGTGTTCTGGAACAAACAAAATACACTCATTCCCCTTGCTTTGATTATTAACCTTTGCCAGCTTTAAACTGAACCAAAATATTCAACGAACGCCAGATTTGTTTCTTGCACTTTGCTGCTAAATCAAACTCATATAATGTCTTAAAATGATTCCAAATTGTTATCTTATCAGATTACCTTATTCATGTTCACAGAAGAAGATCACGCACAGCACCTATTTTAAACACAGGAAAACTAAACACATGAATTAGAGGTCTGTCACTGGTGTAAAAAAACACTTGTTTGCCTTCAGAGCCTATCTGACTGAGCAGCACATATCAGGGGCCATGAGCTCTGTTGTGAGCTGGATATTTCCATGGGAACCAGCGGCAGCAAAAGGGGAGTGGGAGGATCCTGGTTCAGCAGCACAGAGGGTGTGTTTGTTAGATTTATTGGTTTCCTGCTTCATTTAAACTGTCTGTGTCTCTCAAACCGCCAGAACTGCTGACTCGCCATCTGCTATTATAAGAGCCCAAAAACCTTTCTGTGTTTCAACACCACAGCTGGAGCTTTCAGTTCATCCAAGTTCGAAACCACTTGTGGATTATCTTCAGAACACACGGTAAGAAAACCTTATTGTTTGTTTGGTTTATGGCATGGTTTTTTCCCACCTTTTTTTGAAAGCAACAACCCATATATGATTTGTGATTTTACAGAGTTTCCTGCCTTCTACCAAAGGACCCATGTGGGTGGTGGAGAAGCTGCGCGTGTCAGTGGAGAGATCTAACCTGCCTATCCCATCAGCAGAACTCAGCTTTAAAATCAGTGACATCATGTTAGGAGACAAAAGTGACAAATCTAAGAGGATTTCTCTATGTCCTAATATCATCACCCCCGACAACATCCCAGAGTTCTGCATCCCGCCAACGATTTTATCCTTGCAGGAGATGAAGAATACAGAGCAAAAAGGAGCAGCTCGCACGATCAGGGTGTCTCAGTGTGAGAAGGCTAAACCGGAAAAAGAAGTGGCGTTTCATGAGGCATTCAATCCTCACATCATTCAGGTAGAAAGTGTGGATGAGAGCCCCTGTGATGGTTGCAGTGATGAGGAGACAACCAATGCAGATCCTCAGAGCCAGGCAGCTCTGTCCCTTCCTCACCTGGCCAAAGCCCAGACCAGCTATGGCTTTTGCACCTTACTCGAGAGCCCCCATACCAGGAGAAAGGAGTCCATTTTCCATTCTGATCCAGGTTCCTCTCCACTGTTGCTGCCCAGGAGTCGATCCAGTACTTGCTCTAAAATTACCCACCCTGCCTCACCATGCTCCTCTCCATCTTCGTTCAGCCTTAACAGCCTGACCTCCAGGCTTTCCCCAAGAAGCTACACTATGAGCTGGCAGGCCCCTTTGGACAGTGACACAACTTCCTCCACTGAATCCTCACCTTTCAGCTCTCCGCTGCTGTCCAGGTGCCCCGCCAAGTCTTCCCTTTTTAAAGCACTGAGCCATGAACTGCTGCTGTCAAGGAACATAAGAAAAGCAATGGTGTCCCGGAACAACTCCCTGTCTACAGATGAGGGCAGCTCCACCGATAACAGCCCAAATATCATGAGGAGAGCATCAGAGGGGTTGGCTGAAGGCCTGCCCAGCAGTTGCAGCCTAGCACCACCCAACATCTTCCCCATGGACTTGACACTGCACAGAGAGAGGGCAATGAAGGAAAGAATGGTGCCTGTAGGAAAAGATGGCAGTCTGAGACTCTCAGCAGAATACTGTCCAGATAACCAAAGACTGCGAGTTCGACTGATCAGCGCGGAGGGCCTTTATCCCCTCTCTGTGGACCCTAAGATTATCAACTGCAGCGTCAGCATTTTTCTGGTCCCTGGAAAAGTCCAGAAGCAGCGCAGCACGGTAATAAGAAAGAGCCGCAATCCAATATTTAATGAAGATTTCTTCTTTGATGGTATCTCAGAGGAGGAGCTCAGCCAAAGATCTCTTCGCTTTAAAGTAGTGAACAAAATGTCCACCCTGAAAAGAGACTATCTCCTTGGAGACTGTGATTTGCCTCTGTCAAGCATTGTAACATTATAACCTTATTATTGAACAGAAATTGTCTGTACTGAAATATTTATATTGATTTATAAATTGTAAAGCAAGATTTTGTATTAATTAAACTATGAAAAACACTAAGAATGCTTGTCTTGAGTCATTTGCAAAACAGTGCTTGCAGCCTTAAAGGAACAGTTAAAACCAATTAGTCAACATACAGTAGGTTTTCCTGTATTAAGCTTTCATGATATAAACCACTGAGAAAAAAAGTGGTGTTACTATATAATAGCTTTTAAAGTAATTTGCAAATGTTTAAATGTTCATTCACAAGTTTTTGCATCTAGGCTTGTTAATGAGGGTGCATCATCAGCTGGTGTCAGACAGCCAAGTCTCATATTTCCTCTAAGCCTGTTGTTTTTTTTACCCTGACCTTTCTAATGATTAAAAATGTCAAGAGAAACCAAAAACCATGCGGGGGAGTTTTAATGCTGTCATTGTTGGGTATGCATAGCTTTTTTTCAGTGTAAAATGAACTCAAGCTTTCTACCAGTGCAACAAAACATTTAAAGTCATGTTTTGTGAACATAAAAAAAGAAGACACCGTGATACCTGAATTTTTCTATATAGAAAATAATTATTCAGATTGTTTTAGACACAAAGTTTGTTGCATGAAGTGTATATAAAATAACACAACACCCCCAGTTGTGTCTGGAAATATCAACCAATTCTTTTGAAAGGCCAAATTCAAAAGTAAATGTAGGGTTTAGTTCACAAAAAATAAAAAATAAAATACTTAGAATCAGTATTTTGATGAAACATATTTTTATGCATATTTATCAAACTAAACAGAGCAGCAGCTTGGACACCGGAAACAAAAATATCCTGGTGCGTTCAGTGATAAGAATCAGGCTGAAAAGAACCAGCTGCAATTGGAGCTACTAGTTAAAGATTAAAAGGTTTGCTGGGGCTCAGAAAAGCTCTCAGAGAGGACTCACATGCTGTGGATAGGCAGTATAATAAAACAACATCTGGTAATGTGAAGAAATTGGAAGCATTTATACAAACATAAGCATATTGTCAACAAAGGTATGATATTCTGCTTTAAATTATCCAAAGCTGTGGACAATAAGAATTCTGCAACAAATCTCATTAGTACTGCATATATTTGCTTTAATAGTCTATTTAATAATACATATTTTGTGAAGACAGCTATTGAGACAACTTTGAGAAGAAAAACAAATCTGCCCAAGCAGACAAAAATGACACTAATATGACTTTTTATGGCATCATGTCATATCGTGTCATATTGCAATAAATCATGTTTTATCATCAGATTTAGTGGAGTTTTGGTTTAGAGTCTTTAGAAGAGAATAATAATCAGTTTTGTAGATTTCTTTTTATTGTATATTATGTATGATTGAAAGTTTTGATGGGGTGGAATTTTCCTTTAAATTTCAGATGCCACTCCTGTTTGGTCATGGAGACCAGTTGTAGTTTAAAGTCTTCCCACGGTTCAAAGTTATGTCGTTTATTTTGGTTTTGGGTGTGGAGCATTATTTCACTGAATCTTAGATAAGTTTTATCTTTGGTGAAAATGCCAAAGATGATGCTTTGACTCAAAGGGGTTCATTTGATGACTAGATATGACTTAAAATAATATCTGTAGGAAGCGTCTGTCTCTTTACAAACTGCATATGGTGAATGTAAACGCCCAGCAGGGGAAGTACACTGGCTTCATCTTAAGTGCTTTAAAACAGTTGCCTGGTTACCTTTGTTCAACATGATGACTTTGTCCATCTAATGCATGTTTACAACATCTATCAGATTGGCAGCTGGAATGAACAGCTACATTTAGAACTGTAAAAAAATCATGCTTCAATCATGTGAACCCATTTAGGCTTTTATTTACATCAAAACCATTTTAGCACTCTTCAGATTCTTGAAATGGAAAGAAAATGTTTTTCTAGGAAGATATGGAAGTTATCACCTTCCCCTGCCATATCACAGTTTCCATTTTACAGCTCCCCACGTACGAGTTTGTTCAAACCAGTTCTCTTATCTTGTTTTCTGTTCTACCAGCTTTCCTTTTTGGTCCAAATAGTTTGACATGCATCTTTTGGTGTTACCCAATTTGCACCAACTTTTTGCGTTATCAGGGTGACGTCTGTTTACACAAGTGCAGCACTGAAAGGGCCTTTATAATGATCAGGGTTTTTCAGGCCTTGTGCATTGCATGTAATTTTCTTGATAGCTTAAATGTTGACTGCAAAAAATTTTCCAATTTTCCTTTAAGCTTAAAAATCAATATTAAATTTGGTTCACAGAAAAAAAGCAGACTTTTATAAATGTACCTGAATAAAGAGGTCAGATCTTCCATGATGTCAGCAGGGGAGCTCAGAGCATTTGTTGTTTCAGGGCCGTGACATCACTGTTTATGACCCCCGTGTTAAGCTAACACTGTGTTCAGCACAGCTTCTGTGGAAGTAATTACAGGGCAATCTAATATATTTTAACTTCATCATTACTCTGAGGCAAAAACCAGGCAGACTAAGACCAGATCTGACTGGAACAGACACTCTTAGACATGCATACGTGCATACGTGCATGTGCAATTAAAACACAAATAAATACTATGAATATTTTATGATCAAACAATTACTGCAAATTTTTTTTATTGTGTTTGAAAATGTATTCCTAATGATGACAAAAACTGTTTAAATGTAATCCTATGATATTCCTTTTAAAAACCCTTGTGTGTAGATGCTACTAATAAATTAGATTGTTTCAACAAACATGGTTCCTTTTATTTTCAGCGACTAGTTTATTTCTGCCTTTGGGCATCTGTTTTAATAGCTAGAACATAGCAAAATTAAATAGATGAAACTGACCTAATGGGGCAGCCTAACATATGGTTTTCTGTAAAGACTTTTTGCAGTTTATGAGAAGACAAAAGAACAGACCGTGGTGTGTCTGCACGTAGCAGACTCATCACTTAGCCTGTGCACCTGCCCTGTGTGTTACACCACCCACTCAATCACCTCTGGCACTGCATGGAGCTGAGTCCAGGCGTGATGTGTTTAGTACATAACAACCAAACATTCTGCAGGTTGGACGTCCTTGCATCAGATTAGACTTAAAAAAACAGAACAGAAGAGTTTGCCCTTGCCTAACCCTGCAGAAATGCTTAGATTCTACATGAAGCGGTCAGAGCGATAGAGGGGTCAGACAAAAATAGGTTTTTGTATCTTATATGTTGTGGTTAGCTCTTGGAATGACATCAGTTTGGAGAAAAAGCATTAACTTCAAAACTGATAAGCTATTGACTAGTCCAAGCAGGACTGAGACCAAAGTGGATTGCTGCTGTCATAAAGCAACTTCAACCTCCAGCTTCCAACACTATTTAGCTTAGTTGAGTTTATCTTAGCTCATATTTAAGATATTGTTAGATTGTTAGATTGTTGGATTCCTAATTGTTGTTTAGTTCAACTTGGCTCATGTTTAGATATGTTTGGTTTCGTGATTTTATTTAGATTAACCTATACTTAATTTAGATTATACATAATTGATGTTTTTTCTGTGTTTGATTATGTACCTGCTGTATTTGATTCTGTTGTTGTTTCTGTATAGTAAAGCACTTTGGATCGCCTTGCTGCTGAAAAGTGCAATATAAATAAATTTCACTTCACTTCACTTCACTTAAACCTTTTGAGGTGTGTCAATTTCACATTACACATTTATTTTATTTTGTAATCTATGGTTATTTGCAAACACTTATAGCAGAGGCAGCGAGCCATAGCTCTTCATGTACAGCTTGGGGCATTTCTGGTTTGAATACTATATTCTTGCAAGAAAAATCTTGTATTGCAAACTGATAACAGTTAACACTTTATAAAATAGCATTTACATGAACCACTATTACTATTTTTTTTTAAGTCTGGAGATGTTTGAAGATGACAGCAATCCACTTCGGTCTTGGCCCAGCTCAGACTAGCCATTACTTTATCAATCCAGTCAGAAGTAAACTGTTTCTCCAAACTGAGTTTGTTTAAAATACTATTTATAGCAGGTAAGGTAGTAATTGTTCAGAACCTTTTCACAGAACCTCACTTCAGGTCTGAGATGTCCCTTCAAGTGCATCAGGACAGAGATGAAAATCATTGTAATGGCTATTTGGACATTTTATTGCCCAGATAATCATTAGGTCACCCAGTTAGGTAATCCCCTATTATCCAGGCCACGTCAAAGGTTTGTCTGAGAGCATATGAGCTTTGACGTATGCACTGTTTGATTGTGGGCTAATTTTAGATCCTAAAAATCCTTTCACATCACATGCATTACGGAATTAATACTGTTAAATAGAATTTGTCTAAACTGCACAGTATTATTTAAAATCAGGCAAAAGATGTACAGAAATATAACATCATCTTCCTTTTTCTGTTGTTTTTTTTCCCCTCTTTTTAGAAGCACCTTCTACTCCCATGGCAACGAGGCCCGGCTCCAGGGGGAAACCATGGAGATTCTGCCTTTCATGTGCGAGACGCTTTTATTTCTACACATAAGTTGATACAGGCTGTCCCTGTCGGTTTAATTCAGATGCACCTCAGCCTGAGTCGTGTTGCTGCTCACATCCACAGCCAGCCATCTACGGATGTGTCATGTACATCGGAAATGAAGAAGGGGCTAAGAATGGTATTTTGAGTACCCCACATCTTTTTGAGACAAATATAGATGCAGTATTGTTTCTGTTCAAAAGCATAAAGATGTATTTTAAAGGTAAAATATACAAATTGTTATGAGAGGAAGGAAAAGGGTTGAATTAAAGTCAGTGTTTGCAGGTGATATGCAGATTTTAAATGGACAGATATTTCTCAAACTAAAACTTGCTCTATTTAGTGAATAGTTTTTTTCCCCCTTTTTACTGCTAATACAGATACAGTAAGGAGCTCTCTGACAAACAGAAGGAATCAGAAACATTAAGGTATGTCTCCATCATTTTTACTGTCCTAGTTACTTTGTTCTTTCAACACAATCAACATCCAAACCACAAATGCACATTACAGAGCTTATACCTCTTATTGCATAGGTCCTTGATTGAGGTATATTAAATGCTGGGAACTGCAGATCTAATTTTTTATTTTTTAGGGGGCATAATCATGTTATTGTCAGCATAATCATTGTATGTTTGTTGGGCAGAGATCCATGTCATAGTATTTCTATAAACATTAATTTATTTTGATAAAAGTAAAACTGTCTTTTTATCTTTCTGTTCAGTCATTGGATAAATTTTGAGCCACGAAACATCTGAAGCAAAGTTCATGAGCAACATTAAATCAATAAAAAAAAAAAATAATAATAATAAAAAAAAAGAAAATCATGTAGCATCTTTTTAAAACAAGGATATACAGACTTAAACATTTAAATCAGTATTTCATTTGCGTTTTGAAGTGAATAACATCCTAAAGACTGCTTTCATAAAACTTCTTTTTCTTTCAGCTGTTTCCTTTTCAGGGGTCTCCACAGCGAGCCATCCTCCTCCATCTAACTCTGTCTTCTGCGTCCTCTGTCCTCACTCCAAACCAAAACCTTTTTTGTTAGATACAGATTTGGCAAGCACTTCATTAACTTTTGCTGGCACTGTACTTTCAGCTAATTCAGTCCTCTGTTATTGGTAAAAATGAATGACATTGTTTAAATGTGTTTTGCAAACTGAGCATTTTAATTTTCAAATTAGAAATTGTATTAGAACTTCCTTGCTGGTCTGCTTTATTAGCTTTTCATATTCAGAGAAGTCCTGTTCTTCCCTGAAACATGAACATAATGTACCGTATCATATGATGATAAAAGGGCTATAAATAAAACAATTTGATAGAGATGCTAAATAAAATTGTCTAGAGACGATAGATAAGAAATGCCTCATAGCCTGTTGTCATGCCAATAAAGTGGAGGCAAACATTAAAGCAAAGTGATGGGTTTTTGTTTGCCAATTTGGTTAACTTGGCAACTGACCAACACCAAATGGAGCAACTGGAATTTTTCTTTACCTGATAGTTTCCCTGGCACAAAGGACCTAGAAAAAGAGAGTTGACTTTAACCACATGCCGTTCTTAGTCTCATATACTGTATGAGTCTGCACCTTTATATTTGCCTGGATTTGAACAAGAATGGTATTAAATGTTGATAACAACAGGCAAAGTTATCTTAGCAGAGATCAACAGGATCAAACAAAAGTGTGAACAGTTTGAAGACAGAGATTAATTTTCAGATGAAAAGACTTTAACAACAATTGTCTTATATGGACAAATGCTTTTAAAACTGTTAAATCAGTTATTCTGTGATCTTATTTTTATGAAAATCTCACACTGTGAGGTTTAACTGATAAATTTATTGGTTTTGCGGTTAGGTCGATTTAGTGAGCTTGAAAAGTAGCATCCGTGACAGACTTATATTTAATCCTATCAGATTACAAATATATTTTATATGGTCCTGCAAACGTTCACCTGCCTTCGTGTTTGGAAACCAACTGCTGTATAAAACAGAAAAGTTAAAAATTGGATTGTACATTTACAAAAACATTCTGCAAACAGAAGAAAAAAAAAACATTTTATTGTGTTCAGTTTTTTTCTGCTTATCCAACGTTTGGTCCTGGAGGCAACAGGTCTTAATCCTGAGGGAAAACTCAGAAGTGCTTCTGCCAATTTCAGTTTCTTTTCTCTGCTGCTGCACTTCCCTATAAAACCCCCGCCATCAGTCCAGAAAAAAAATGATCTCTTATTTTCAAGGAGAAGTAAACATTTTTTTTATTTATCAGTGGTTGTAATTTAAAAATTTTATTACATATTGCAGAAAATATAGGGAAGTGTTGCTTTTTTTAGTACCAGCACTTTCTGTGATGACAAATATCTTTTTAAATAACTTGAAGAATTAATCAGTTTGGACAATTATGTATGATATTTTTTTTTGTCAATCAACCAATATCCTGTAATACTGCATGTGCTATTAGCCTATATTATTAGTTAGTTTTTCCATTACATTTCTGTGGATTTCCTGTGATAAAGGAGCTTTATTGGGGATTGGTTTATGGTGACTTTCCAGACAGCAGGAAGTGTTTGCTATTCCCCTTTCTGTCCACACGTAAAGTCCACATGAAAACCACTGACGTCCATCTTTGTGCTAATTATGTCTGTTATCTTATGTCTGAATCTTTGAATTGCAGTGATGGAGCTTCCAGGCAAGAGGCCAAATATAGTCTCTGTATCTTGTTAGTGTTCACTCATTTGGAATTGATTTTGCAAAAATCCAGGCAACTTAACCAGTTTACAAATGTTCAAGTTTACATTACAAAATGTAATTTCTCCTTCCTAACTGTTTGAACAGCGGGAGACAGTCACCGTCACACTGTGAATATTGACTGATTCATAACATCGCTCCCAGAGCACATCATCTCCCACCAGTGTGTTTATGAATTTAACTATTTCCTTCATTCGCTGCTCTGTTCCTCTGCCACTTACATAACATAAGGAAGCAAAGGTTTTGATTCGCTGCGCTGGTATTCTAATTCGCTGGCATTCAATGAGGGTTACAACACTGCTCGTGTCCAACCTTCGCACCATGTGGCGAGCTGAAGGTGAGAGTTTTAAAGGCCACAGAGCTCAGGTATCAGCAGGGCGCATGTTGCTCTCCATGGGAGGTGGTGTGTTGGTACACATGTCAATCCTCCGAAGCAGAAACAAGCTGAGTGTGTTTGTAAGGGTTCGATGTTAATGCATAAAAAGATTATGTAGCTTCATGGGATTCAAGGTAAAAGGCCTTGTAGACAACAAGAGTTAAAAAAAGAGGAAAAAAAGTTATAATTACATTGCCATTTCATTTGGAAACTCAGTAAAACAACTGATGTATAAAGCAAAAAGAGGAAAAAAATGTTACCTGAAAAATATTTTTGGTAGAAAAATATTGACCTTTGAGTCTATCTGGAATATTTCATCATGCATTTTGTTGTTGTGTTTTATGCATTTATGATAGGCCTTAGCTAAGCTCTAACTGCTGATTGTTCCAAATAAACATTAAATCAATAAATGAATGAAACTTGGAGACCAGTCTCAAAAACATCATAAGCATCAATAATTCCTCAGCTCTCTAACTGACCAGAATAATAACTAGATGTTATTTGAAATGAGCCAGTTGGATTACACCTTTTTCCTCCATTTTTACTGAAGAATATATAATTTTTATTATATCTTTTAAAAACAACAACAGTTTTTTATATGTTTTGTAAGTGTGTGGTACATTTCAACAAAGCTCAAAATCTTGCAGTTCTGAGAAAGCATCTGGTCACATCTGGTGGGTCTTGTTTAACTAAACACAACCACAAAGCCTCTCTCAGGCTCACAAGCACGTTAAAATAGTTTCCACGTCCGGTTTCGAGGAAGTTAAGGTACAGCCTCAGGCCCTGAAAACCTCCTGATTCTTCCGAAAGGAAATGATCTTTAGAGTGTTGCCACATTAACTCAGACCTGCAATCACTTTATCCAATTTCCTCTTCCAGGGAAACCTGTCTGTGAAGTTTTTGACTCATAATGACAAGTCACTATAATCTTGGTTAAGAATATTTCATCAATGATTAAAGGCCTCACATTCCTTTCATGCCAGAGTTTTAAACTAAAATAATCTTATGTTGAGAAATGAAAGAGTTGGAACTGTTTTAGTTAAACCATAAAAATAACTTAAGGCACTTATCTCAAGTGACATTGCAAGATGTCATATTCAGAGTATGTGTTGTGAATGACTCTCAGCTACTACCACATTAAATTTTAGCTCAGTATCTGTAAAACTGACAGAGTTATATTACATTAAATGGACCTCATTTTGAGCAAATTACCTACTCCTTAATTAGTTTCCTCTGTGGAAAAAAAAATCAGCATTTCAATGACGCAAACTGATCATTTACATTTAAACAGCAGCCTAACTTGTGCTGCCATCTGCTGGTAATGTTTAATTCTAATTAGGAAAAAATCTGGAAAAACAAAGGAAAAGAAAATGTTTTTTTTTTCATCCTAATAGCTGTTCAAATCCCAATTTTTGTATCTCTCATAATTTATTTTCAAATCCCAATACTAAAAATTTTAAACAAATAAAGACTACACTTGATGTGAACTACAAACAAAAGCACAAAATCACCACATCATAGTGTAATGAACATATATTAGCATAACCCTTACACACAATTGTACAGACTATTCAGACATTTTTCTTAAACTATTCAAACAAACAAGAGAGAAAGGAGCCACATACAGCTCTTAGTGTATCTTCAATATCTCTTTGCTCTTGCCTGGAGCAATTATTTACCAGTGTTTACTCTGCAACATGAAGAATCTTCTCTGCAAAGTGACACTTGTTTACAACCAATCAGTGGGACTGGGCTCATGAATGTTAGGATACACAGTGAGGGTCCCTTTCTCTCACCATGCTATTTTTAGTAGACACTGATGCCTTCCGGCAAAAATCACATGAATATGGATAGTGTGCTCGGCTGTACGGACTGGTTTACAGCAAGAGAGCAATAACTCAGACAGACAACCTGCATGTAGTCTGTGTGTGCACAGGAAAAACTGTACAGCTGTTGGTAAGACTTTGCTTGGAATAAGATTTGGAGTTGTTGTTGGAGACAATTTGAGTTCTTAAAATTGTATTTTGTTTTTTTTTTCATGGGAAAAAATATGTGGAAATCAAGATTTTTTTTTTTTTCCAAAAAAAAAAACATGCAAAAAACTGGCATTATTGAAATACTGCTGTAATGCATAACATCACTTATTTTAGTATGGTATATTTAAACAGTTATTCAAACAGTTATTTATTTATTTGGAAAACAGGTCAAACAGGGAGTTTTTAAAAATGCATTACGTATTACAGAAGGGGTTTCAAACAATTTCACTTTTTGAAATAAAAACAGTTGACTGAAATAGTTTTAACACACAGCTAAAGAGATATTTTATCATGAAAAATATCCAGTAAAAAGGGGAGAAAAAAAAACACTACAAGACAAGGCAATGTAATTAAAACTTAAACATGGGACGTAAGCAGTGAAATATTGATGTCATTTAGTCAAGCATATGACCACACTTCATATTTAATAGTTTTGTGGTTCCTTTTTGTTTTTTCCCTTTTTACCAGACATTAAATCATGCCTTCCTTGTATAAATAGAAGGGAACTTGACTTTTCACTTTGCCCAAGCTCTAAATGTCTTTGGTTTACTTTCCATCACTCTTGTGCTAACTAGCATTGTCTAGCATCCTGTCCTTGACCTCAACACACTTTGCAAGTCAATATTATTCAAAGGCTGTCTATGTTTTATGCCTTTAAATAGGCCAATTTAGGCTTGGAGCACATGCATCTTGGAAGACAGGTTTATTTTGGTGGAACTCAATTTTTCTCAAGTCTCCTTGGCCGTCGGGATGTATCCTTGGGATATATTGAGGCCACGGGATTCTTTACTTTTCTGAACATTTAAAATCAACTACTTCTCTGTATGGGAGAGAGAGAAAAAAAAACACAATGTCAGGCTTTTAATAGATTAGAGGTCCTGCAAGTTTAGTTTTGTCCAGCAGGGAGTGCCCATTCTCTGCTTTAACATGTTACCGACCACTGACAGACACAAGCAAGACCAAATCTACACGATGTTTGACAACATTCAGCTTTAAACATCTGACACAGGAATCTTATTACTATATGATAATAACAGAGGAGAACATTTATGTGCATTTACTATACACGTCTATCTGCTGCACCTTGAGTTTATTTGTGCCACTTTGCAGATCCAAATGATTTTTTCTTATGCATTTTAAAGGCTAAAGTTCTTCAAAAATGATTTGATCGACATTTCCTTTCTTCTTATTGCCCTCTTCCTTTACAACAGCCCCTTCTCCTCGTGGAGTGGTCCTGCTCTCCTCACTTGCAGATGATGGCTTTTGGAGGGCTGGAGCTGATGCAAAGTGACGTGTCTCCCCATCATAGGAGTGGAGCTGAGGCTGGGCCTCACATCCCCCGCACTGGGCTGTTTTTGTTCGCCGCAGCTCATGCGGATAATTTGCCGGGATGCAGTGGAGGGCTGTCACATGGACTTGGCTCAAGGGGTGTGGGAAAATAGCAGAAGCATCTTCCATGCTCAAACCCTGCCTTAATGATGAGCATTAAATATGAACGTCTTCTTTGTGTGAGCAATGCATTAGGCGCCCTGTACGCTTCTCTCTCGTTGGTTTCTCTTTTCTTCTTTTCTACCTTTTTTTTTTTGCCACCTTGAATCAAGTCTTAAAAAGCATTTTTCCGACCATTTGAAAGCCTTTGAATAATTTTTTTCTTTGTTCAGAAAACAGTTTCAGTTGTTTGTGAAAGCATATCACAACCACTTTTCTGTGACAAAACCAGAATTTTTTTTTTGCTATTCAGCAACTGAACTGAGTCTGTTTGTTTGGTCCAGACTAAATGATAAATGAACAGAAAGATCATTCAGATCAGACGCAGTATTCCCTGTTCATTTGAGCAGGTCTATGTAGAGATGTTACATTGATGGTAACAGATAAAGTGATCTAATAAAACTAAGGAAGAAAACATGCCACCCTCCCTTAAAATAGACCTCCCTGGGTACTGGAGCAAAGGACAGGGTGACATTGTGAATGCTAACATCTGTGCAGAACCTTGCAGGTACCAAATGCCCCTACACGAAGTTTGAGCAGACTCTACAGTCATCCTCCAAGGAGCAGCCATTTTGGAAGGCTCTCCCGGCACAGATGTTGCATATTAAAATGTAGGGCTGTTTTAGTTGAGGAAACGCTACAGAGAGAGAAGAGGGGGAGCCGCTCCTCTCTGGGCCTCACCTGTGCCTTCATCCGCAAAACTAATTCAAGAGAGGCTACTGTCCAACCAACCAAAAACAAAGTGACATTCAAGATAAAGTCACCCTGTCACCTCTTTGACTCCGAGATGCCGTGAATGGTGACAAACTATTTCACACACAAGTGAAACGTGTTTACAACAGAAACAACTGGCCTTCATGATTAATTCAAGAAAGAAAATAAAGCTGCTAGCAATAAACTGTAATGTCTCGCGTGTGTCTGGACTCTTCAGTATGAAAAATAACATGCAAAATGTAGAAAAATATGTTCTGTGAAAATATGTTTCTGATCAAGAACACAACCAACAAAGAACATTTCCTCAGGTTCTTTCACAATAAAACAAAATTCTCCACAAGATGGAGGTGTTTACCAGTTTAATGCTCCCTGTCTGACTCACATGAAAATGACAGTGTGAGTGAGGGAGACACGGAGGGAGATGCACTACATGGCTGTGTGTGACAGATTGTGTTTGCATGAGCAATGTCTGATGCCTGTATAATGTTTGAGAGTGTCACTTTGCTGTGTGTACAGTGTACAGCGCCTGAGTGGGTGATTGTTTTTCAATGGAACATCACTGCCTGGCCAAAGCACCGAGAGCCAACAAAGAGGTTGTAAATGATCCTGGAGCTTATTGGTGGTGGTGGGGGGCCCCGAGGGGCCTAAAGCAGAGGAGAGGTCAGAGCATGTCAGCTGTTCTGTGTGTTGTTGCTGGACCACTGTGTGTTGGGGAGGGTTCAGGTGTGCATCGACCTCTGACTCCAGCGGGCTGTAAGTAAAAAGACTGCGGTCTGCTGCTCGTATACAAAAGGCAAGCCACTGTTGCAGAGGGCCCATCCTCGACCCAGGGAGGCCTTGATATCCTCTTTACCTCCATCTTTTGGGTCTGGAGAGTGAAAAACAAATGTACAGATTTGTAATTTTCCTTCATTAGTAGCAACTAAATATTGCCTCTTGTCAATATATAGTAAAGCAGTTGATTGTGGCTTGAAAATGACAAACCTTTTGCTCCCAAAATATGTTTCATGGTGATAAAAACAAACCAAGAAAACAAAGAAAGGTTCAGTTATTTATGATAAATGATGATGGAAGTTGTATTAAGACATAATACAAACAGGTTTCATTACTCATCAGTGCGTTTTAGGCTCCACTAAGACATCATGATGGGTTCCAGGTTTTTAGAAGGTTTATTTTTCATCATTTTATTTTTATCTGCAGAAAATAATAATATTACTATATTGACTTAATTGGAAAAAATAAATAAAATAAGCCTTTATCATACATTTTGATCATCTGCTTGTTGATCTGCAAAATCCTTTGGTTAAAATCTCAGAATTAAAAAAAAATTTTTTACAAAAAAAAAAAAAAAAAGTTATCCACCCACAACCTAAAAACACATTTTGGTGCTTAGAGTTGAAAAAAAGATGAACAATGGAAAAAAAGGAAAGAAAGAAGTCATAGTCAAAACACCAATCAAATTCATTCTTCTCAGTGAATACTAAGCTTCAAAACATCATTAAAGAGGCTGACTTGATCGCCAAGAATATCTCTGAAAACGGGCCATTTCTTTCATGCAGCATAATGATGGAAGCCAACATAATGATGCTACAACTAGCTGCTCCTTATTCTTTTATGTTGGCTGCAGTCATGTTTTATCACATCTATTTTATGAGTCATTCAAGGATGCTTGTCTGGACGACTGACGTAACGGCTTTGATAGACAACTGAATGCACACACACCTTGAGCAAGGCGCTTTGAGACGGTTGCTTGAAATTTTTTAGAGATTAATGCAATGTTTTAACAAGCACAAAACACAATAGTAAATGGCAGCCAAATGGTATTACTGCAATGGCACCTGGTCCTCAATAGGCACTGTTTGGCTACCTTTTGTGCCCATGTAGTGTGACATATTGCCCTCGAGCATTGACCATCTGACCAGGGAGAGGGCTTAAGCACTAGGCTAATAATAGGAAAACATAGCTAGGCAAAGAGTTCTAGTAATTATACCCCACTGTGGGACATGATGGGTGAAAAGATGAGAGGCTAGTAGTGATGTATAAAAAAAGTGAGGGATCAGTTTAATTTGGTATTACTCACTGCAGGTCAAAAAAGTAGCAGTTTTTCTGACGCAAGACGATGACAGACTGAACAATTAGGAGTAAGTCAGATTTAGAGGTCAGGATAGCAAGGACAGTCCGTGCACCTGAACTCGACAACACACCTTACTCTAATGTAGGAGAGTTGGGGCTCCTGGGCAGTTCAGGGTACCGAACAGGTAGAAAATGTGCTAAGACATTTCCAGAATCTGAAGCCAAGGTCTTGGCGAAAGTGTGCCTCTCCGGGTTAACACAGACCTGCCCTTGAACTGCGCTCCAAGGGAATATTCTCATTCTCTCTTCAAAAGTGGAGAAAGGAAGCTATTATCTGACACACAGCCTGTGGAGAAGACGCTCGGCGATGATAGAGAGCTCAGGCAGGAAAATGAGGCCGAAGAAGACCACCAGACCGAAGTTTGTTTGCACAGTGACTTTCATATTGTTTGTGTGTGTGCTCCGCTGTGCATGTGAATCCATGTGAGTGTGTGTGTGTGTGTGTGTGTGTGTGTGCTTAATTTGCAGTATCACAGGGTATGTGAGCCCCTCACTGTGAGCAAAAAGGAAGGATGCAATTTACATTTTTGTGCACTTGTACAGGAGCAGCAACAAATAAAAAAACCCATGCCTAAAAATAAAATGACTTGAGAATTAATTAAAGTCTGTGGGTGTGCAGCAACAAACAGATGTGTCCTATTTAGGGCTAATATCAACTTCAGCTAACTAGTGTAGGGAACTTGTGATTGATGGCGTCTGTCACTGCTACAGCTCCAACATGCCTTAATCCTATCCAGCAGTTGCAGAGCGCCCAGAAACACAATGCCTAATCTTTTATTCCTTTATTCAAATCCCATCGATTGAATGGAGTGATCAGAGGCATTGCCCTCTCTGGAAGAGCTTAATCTCTCCCTGACACATGGAAGACTTGCTGGACTTTGATGATGCAGCCGCATATCCTTTTGGGCTTTCAAACAACTCTGTGTGCGCTGCTACCTCCGTCAGTTGTCTGGAGAACAATCATTCAGTACAAAGCACTGTCAAGGCTTCAGCAAGCACCCCGCCAGCCTCTAATTCACCCCCACCACTCCCCCTTGCTCCTAACCCAGGCTGTGATGCACTGTGGGATTGGATAACCAAATCCCAGATGCAATTAGTGTGCTTTCAGAGGCCGTGGCTTAAGCAATATGCTGGAATGCTCCATTGTGCCCTTGTGTACTGGTTACTGGCAAATTGGAGTTTCATCACATCTGTTGTACTTAAGACGTTTACAAAAAGCTGAAATCATGGTGGACAATTCACTTTGTTACACTCATGGCACTAAATAAAAGCAGTCCCGAGGATGTTTTAATTGATGGTTCTATTGTATCTTTATGCTCACTAAAGATAATTACCCTGTTTATTATCCCTCTGCGAATATGTTAAAGAGCCTGTTATCTGAGCCTATGCATGAGGTTGTACAGTTTCCTACCCTTGTTCGCCTGTTGTTTTTATTGTACAGGGCCTGCCGAGTCTATTTGTCCTTTGTGGTATCTCGGAGCTTTCGTCATGAAAGAGTTAGTCTGGGCGCAGTGACATTCGGTCGATACCGAATGAGCAGACAATGATATATTTATGCCTCAAATAATCCTCAGGTCTGACTACTCCTCCATTAAAATGATAGATTTGACTTGAATAACACCCACACGGCAACGGATGTCAGAGCAGAAAAATGAGCGCATGTTGTCACAGCAGGGATGGACTGTCATGTGTATCAAATGTGATCATCTTCATGGGCTTGTGGTGTCTGTGGAGCCATATGTACCGTTTGGTAATGTCTTGTGACAGCCGCACTGAACCAATCACTCATGATGCGCTTAGATCTACCTGGGAAATGACCGTTCGCAAGATCTCGTGTCTGTCACCTACTACAGCACATGTCGGAGAGAGGAAGTGTTGTGTGACCAGACAGGATGGATGTGTAAACAAAAACACACACTGATCCAGGTTGCATGCCCATATATTGTTTTCAAATCATAAATTGATGTTTTAAACTCAAATAGACAAAGTTTAGAAAATCCTTTTTGTAAATTACTAATTACATTGGATTCTTTTGTGGGAAAGTCATACAAAGTCTATATTACATGTGTTAAAATCAGATCCAGTCCTTGTGACTATTATATCTGGCACCCAAGATAATATTTTAAATGTACTAGAACTGCCAATGTGTGACTCATCAATTCTCTATTGCTTTTCATTTTGGTTAAAAAATGCAGACTTCTCATGGCAGTTTTTAATCTCTGAAACTGACAAAATTAAATTTGAATTTTTAAGGACTATTTGAGCTGGTAGGAGAAAGAACAGCAACAGGAAACATCCAAATGGGCCAAATCAAATTCTTGCTCAAGAACCAGCAGCCAGGAAAATATATCAGGTATCTGACTTGAGCCAATATAAATGTTACATCTGGAATTTTGAAGGCCTCAGATATGAACGAGTTATTACTCCCCCTCCCCCCTCTCCCCCACATAGAAAAGGAATGGGAACATTTCTCTTTTCTAATTTTTATGACATGATTTCTTTTAAGTAACCCTTCAATTAAAATCTTTATTCATGATTACTTTACGTTGGTCATTTATTGGTTTGGTACTTATGTGTGAATGGCATCGTCAAGTTAAAGTTCAAACATTAATAAAAGAAAGAAAATAAAACATAACAACTCTACTGTATAAATATAATATATATATAAATAAAAAGATCAAAAATAGCTTTTTCCTCCCTGGTTTGAATATTTAACCATATTAGTGCTTTTTATTATGTATACTGTGTAGCCAAAAGGCATGCAACTTTTATCCTAATTTTATTTCAGCAATAAACATCACAGAACTATCAGATACACAAAACAAAAGAAGACTATAAGCAAGTTAAACACAATCAACAGTGATTTTTATTTGTAAGCTGACTACTGTATATGTCAATAACTTCAGATTATGTTTTTACAATTATGCCATCGTGGTCATTTCTTCCTAGCAATAAAGCATTTTTACAACTTTAATTTGTTGTTCATTATAAAAGAATGATTTTGATCTATTCAACAAGCAAGAAAAGGTTATTTTGCTCTCCCCCACCTGACAAATAAAGCATAAAGTTGCAAAAGCCAAAATGCTTGTTTGCATTTTGAAATGCTGAACCTATTTAAACTGAAATTTTGAACAAACTGCAATTCCTCTTGTCACCCAACTTTTGTGCATTGTGTTGGATCATACGAAACCGAACCCCCACCCCCTCCTGTGATTGTGTGTGCTGTCTCGTCTTGAGCAGAGAAGCTTAGCAAAATAAACTGGTTCTTTTGGCAGCATTAGAAGACAGAGACTGTGCTGACGTGAACACTTTTGAAGAGAATCCTACATTTGTATGGCTGAATCGATACAATTAAAATTGCCTTTTTGCATTAAGCACTTCGCCTTCAGGCTCAAAGTGGGGACCTCAGCAAAGTTGTTGTTTTCTCCGTCTACACCATTTAACTCAATTCTATCATCACTGACAACCTGCTCGCAAAACTTCAAGGCCAAATGCGTGCATAAAACAAATCATTTCAGGATGTCAGCAGATAATGTGAGGTAGTGATGCAAATCTGTTTACTACTTTTCTCTCAATACATTAGCGGTGCTTTTTTGTTGCATGCTTTGATGGCGCGTCAAAGAGCAAAGAAAATGTGTGTGTGATGTGCGCGCGTGAAAGAGACTGAAAGGCGCAGAAAAAGTGATTAAGTGGGAGCTTGTTTATGTGTGTTTTGCTTTAATTGTGATTAAAGAAAACGTGTTTAAACAAGTGGAATTGCGAACAGGCATCTGCTTAGTATAAGGAGTTTGTTTTTAGGATTTCAAAATCACATTTCAAACTGTAAACTAACTCAGAGGAGCAATACAGATAAAAAAAGAAGATTATTGCCTATATGTGATCATAAAATAACTAGGATAATATTAGTCTTTTCTTTTTATGGCCCATTAGAAATTCTCCCCAGCTGAGATTCTCTCACAGGTTTAAAAAATAGTTCAGATATTTTGTAGAGAGGTACTGTGGAAAGATTATAAACAGTTAATATCTTTCCTCTTGTACACAGTTCTTTAAAATTCCAGGCAGATGTGACCCATGGATGCCCCGAGAGTGCTACGTATGGCAGCTACTGCTGCTATTCATGCTTGTAAATATCCATATAATTCTATGTAAATAACCATGTAATGTGAAACTGAAGATGGTGTAAAGGTTTACAAAATAGCATTGACATGAACTGTTATGAAATCTCGGCGATTGGAGCCTCTTGGGTATATTTGGACTAGCTGTGAGCTCAAAAGTCACGTCAAACTTAAATTCTATTTCTTCAAAATAAGATCACTCAAGATGCTATCCACAATTAGTAAGATATTCTTTATTTAGCAATTTTACATAGAAATCTACTTTAAATAATGGCCAAAGTTTTCCTTTAATTGTTCATGAACTTTCTAAAGAGCCCCTTTAAAAAGACCTGAATTATTACTTTAACTTACCTTCCACTTCAGATTATTAACTCCAAACTGCCTAAAATAGATCACTGACATCACCAGGATCCTTTAAATTTGTTTGTTGATTTAAGTTCGGACAAGACAGAAAAGTTCTTGTTGCTGCATCTCTTGCTGACGCTGCTTCTCTTCCACAGCCTCGACTCAGTCGCATATTTAGCAGCCTGCTCTTTAATTATGATTAGGCTGTTCACACTTCTCACCCTCCTCATCGCTCAATTACAGCACAATATTGATTTGTTCCTGTAGAGCCCCATCAAGGATGCACAACCAGGAAATCACTGATGTGCTCTCTAATATGATAAATGTGTTTTAATCCAACATTACATTAAAACGCCATCTTACACTGCTATTAGTCACTAAATTAATGATCAGAATTAACTGGTTTGGCAGTTGGAACGAGACTGCCCCTTGATTCCCTGTTGTTGGTCATTTTTACTCTGAAACTTTGTCCTCATATCTAATGAACCCAGTTCTTTAAAAGGAACTTCTGGTTAAACAACAATTTATCATCACCTGTAACAAAAGTTTGTTTGGGATCTTTTGTTCCTTTAAGTTCAAACATGGTCTCTAAGGGCGCACGTTTGTATAAATAGACTCGCAGGGCACGCTGCATCTAATAGCAGTCATTTGGTTATAGATAGTATCTGCAGTGGCACTTTATCGTAACTTAAGCGCATCATGAGAGAGTGCACAGAGGCTTGCAGGCTTGCCCGGCCACAAAAAGAGAGCATGTGGCAGTGTCAGCAGCCTACTGCGGCGTGGCCAGGTTTCCTGGGGCGAAGGCTGTGCTGCGCTCCATACGGAGGGCCTGTGCTGGGAGCCCGGGGGCCATGCAGTCCCAGGTCAGCAGATGGGCCTGTGATTATTATTTCCAGGCCTGTCTTACCTGACCACTTCCTCACTCCGTGAACAGCTGTTTCACTCGCTTCACTGAGACGCTACATGAACAGCCATTTTTCTTCTGTTCTTTACTTTGTACATAGTATAAATCTTTACTGTGACCCTGCTCTGGGCGCCATCCACCTGTGTCTTACCTCAGGCAAAAGCTCCCCCAGAGGATTGTTTCTTTCTTTCTTTTTTTTTTTTTTTGGTTTTTACCAAGCCAGAAAAAAATGACTATCAGGAATGTTTTCCAGACAATATAACTGAAGAGTAAACTTATCCTAATTTCACTACTAAAACCTTCTGTCAGGCTGAAAAATAAATTAATAAATTAAAGAATGAAGACACATTATGATGACATGTCATATGCGTCTTTGAGTTTTCCTTTCTTAAAATTTGTGTGGCAATCTTGAAGATTATTGACATTTATCTAAAAAAAAACAACACAACTTTCTTCTTCTTTTCCTCTTTCCTCTGTATGATCTTTCTGAATCACATTGATGGATCACAAGTTGTAAGAACGTGTCATTTCTCTTTGATTTTGTCAGCTTTAGCAATCACACATTGCTAGTGTGGCGCTTTTGGATGAATACCCTCTTTAGTCAACCAATTCATCACACTGCAGGGAATATTGTTCTACAACACCTGGTGTTCAGACTATTTCTGTGTTCTAAACACTGTTAGTACAAACCATTTGTTCTGCATCCAACGAAAACTCACAAAAGCCTCATTACGGTTCCATTATTCCTGGAGGATTTTTTCATGCATCTTAAATATCATTGCCATAAACAAACTATTTGTACTTATTTTTTGTTTGTATTCAGCAGGAAGTCTGGAAAGTGCGACACGCTGAATGTTGGATGGAAAAATAACAGCCTATAGAATAAGAGGCAAGTGCAGTTTAAGTGCTTGAAAATGTCTATTTATGAAATAGTTTTAGATTTTTTTTTTTTTTTTGTGGAGTGTATTATTGGATATCTTAGACTTTTGGTTCAATACACCAACAAACACACGCAGCCCTTGTTCTGAGAGAGCAACATCAAAAGTAATCGTTCATTGTACTGCCGTCCAAGAGAGAATTATTTTTCCATAGAACAAATGGTTTTAGTGAGACGTTTAAGACCATAAAAAAAACAAACTATAGAGAAACATTTAACCAGGAGCACAAAGACAACCGCTGAAGTTGTTTTAAGCCCCACAAATCATTCAACATAGATTCAAGGGCTGACTGAAAGAGCAGATTCTGGCTTTTTTATTGATGAGAATGAAATTGCTTAGAAAGAGGATTTCGTGAAAATGTGCAACATAAAATAATAGATTTTTCTCCACTGCATGAATAAAGGGCGAGGGAGGAGACAACAGAGCACATTTTGAGTGCAATTATCTTCCCTGCACTAAGATGACAAACGAAAAAAAAAGAGGAAGAACTTGCTAGAATGATAAGGAGTACACCTGTACGGTCACGTGCTGGTTTCAGAATTTCACATGGAGCTCCAGCCACTGAGCTGTTGATCAGACACCTCTTTTCACACAGCTGGTACATTTAGATTCCCAGCCCCTCCTTCAAATCCCACAGTGTGCTCTCAAGGAAATGTGTGGAAATGAATTATGGAAATTTCTGATGGGAAACTTGGGTGCATTAGTGTTTCATTTAGCTTGCTCGTGTCCTGAAGCGCTGCTCCAACCTACGAGGGACAGAGCTGGAAAAATAACTCTCAGCGGCAGGGAAGCCCACGGGGGTGAGTCTCCCCAGTCAGGGCACGGGCGAGTCGATTTATCTGCCAGTGGCCTGGGCCTGTCTGATACAAGCTCTCTCACAGGTGGATTTATCACCTTAGCCTGGAGCTGCAGGCCTACAAACTCAACATAGGCCTTCATTTCTTTTTTTAAAGTGGCTGAGTACAGCAGCCTCTGCCTCAGCCTCAACCTCTGAAACTTGTACAGCGCTCCTCCAGATATTCAGCATTTGAACAATTGCTTTAATTTAAAGATGGGAATTCAGAGACCTAATGCTTATTACTGCATATGATTATATATTTGATTTGTTATCGTTAACAGATTTCTTTGTCCTTAGTGCTAATTTGAACTTGTCAGACACAAAAATGTTTTTACTTTTCCCCTGTCATGCCTCGGGGAACCCAGAGTGGTACGAGACCAGGAAACGATACAAGACTCGTGGAGTGAAAAGGAAACGTGTTTATTTCTATTTACAATAATACAACTGGATCTGCTGGAGTCAGGCGTGGACAAGATGGCGACGCCGGGGCCGATATCCAGAAACCTGAAGCTCCAGAGCAAGGATCCAGGCAAGTAGGCGGGTGGTGGAGGGCAAAGCACAAGGGCCAAGGAACAGGACCAGGAAATCGGGAACAGGGAGACAGGAAGACTGCAGGCACAAAAACACAAGGTAAATATCTCCTTCAATATTCTCAAGCACAGGCCAGGAGCACTCAGTACCATCGGTTGCAAATGCTCCGGCATCGAGTACACCCAGCTGCAGCCTTAAGTAGGTAGAGTCCTCATCAAAGAGATGATCGTCAGCTGGTGCTGGTTAGCGGCCACCTTGGACAGGGCTGCAGAGGTGATACTCTTACAGTACCCCCCCTCAGGAATCGCCTCCTGGCGACCTAAGACGCTTCTCGGGGTGGGCTCTGAAGAAAGCTGTGATCAAGCTGGGGTCCAAGATGAAGGACCGCGGGATCCATGACCTCTCTTCTGGTCCATACCCCTCCCAATCGACCAGGTATTGGAAACCTCGTCCTCGGCGGCGTACATCCAAGATGGATCGAACGGTAAATGCTGGATGATTATCAATCAGCCGGGCGGGCAGTGGGAGGTCGGTAGGTGGGCACAACGTGCTCTCGGAGACCGGTTTGACTTGAGATACGTGGAAGGTGGGATGGATCCGCATGGAAGTGGGAAGTTGAAGACGAACAGCTGAGGGGTTTATTATTCTTGTGATGGGAAATGGGCCAATGAAACGGGGAGCCATCTTCCTAGGGATATCTTTCAGAGTGAGATTCTTGGTTGAGAGCCAGACCTTTTGGCCTACCTGATATGAAGGTGCGACAGAGCGATGTCGGTCTGCAAATCTCTTATGTTGGACCGCCGTGCGTAGGAGCGCTGCTTTCGCCTGGCGCCAGACGCGTCTACAGTGGCGAAAGTGATGCTGGACCGACAGCACCATTATGTCCATCTCCTGACTGGGGAAGAGGGGAGGCATGTAACCGAGGGAGGCCTCAAAAGGTGACATACCTGTCGCTGAAGTCTTGTGGGCATTGTGGGCGTACTCAACCCAGACCAGATGTTGGCTCCAGGCTGAGGGGTTGCGTTCAACCACACACCGCAAGGCGGTTTCCAGTTCTTGATTGGCCCGCTCAGCGTGGCCGTTGGACTGGGGATGATATCCAGAGGTGAGGCTGACTGATGCACCAAGAGTTTCACAAAAACATTTCCAAACCTGTGAGATGAATTGTGGTCCTCTGTCCGAAACCACATCAGAAGGGATACCATGAATTCTGAAAACCTGCTGAACCAAAATGTTGGCAGTCTCAAGTGCAGATGGTAATTTGGTGAGGGGGATGAAATGTGCAGCTTTGGAAAATCTATCAATTACTGTAAGGATGGTGTTGTTACCGTCAGATGGAGGTAGACCCGTCACAAAGTCTACAGAGATGTGGGACCAGGGACGACTGGGTGTGGGTAGTGGTTGCAAGAGGCCAGCAGGTGGCTGGTTGCCGGTCTTGTTTCTGGCGCAATTACATTGTTTACATTGTTTCTGGTTGTGCAAGCAGCCACGTACTCCTTGATGTCGGAGTTCATGGAGAGCCACCAAAAGTGGTTCTTGGCTAGAGTGGACATACGGGAAATACCAGGGTGACAAGAGAGTTTATTAGTATGAAGCCATTCTAGTACCTTGGCTCTCATCGTGGTGGCCACAAAAAGGGTCCCAGGGGGTCCAGTGCCAGGGTCAGGTTCGTCCTTCTGTGCTTCGCGAACCTCCCGCTCGATGGACCAGGTGAGTGTCCCCACAATGCAAGTAGTTGGAATGATGTTCTCCTCTTTGTCCGTTGTGTCCGGTAGGGAGAACTGTCGGGAAAGAGCATCAGGCTTGATGTTCTTGGATCCTGGTCTGAAAGTGAGAGAGTAATTAAATCGATTAAAAAATAATGACCACCTGGCTTGTCTTGGGGTCAAACGTTTAGCGTCCCTAAGATAAATCAGGTTCTTGTGGTCAGTCCAAATGAGGAATGGAGTCTCAGTCCCCTCTAACCAATGCCTCCATTCCTCGAGGGCGAGTTTGACAGCCAACAACTCACGGTTACCGACATCATAGTTCCTTTCTGCTTGGGATAGACGACGAGAAAAGAAGGCGCACGGGTGAACCTTGTTGTCGCTTGAGGCTCTTTGAGATAGTACCGCCCCCACGCCCGTGTCTGAGGCATCCACCTCAAGGATGAATTGACGAGTGGGGTCTGGGTGGCTGAGAATGGGAATAGAAGAGAACAGTCTTTCCAGTTTACCGAGAGCTGCGTCCGCCTCAGGGGTCCATCTGAAGGTCCTAGAAGTGGACGTGAGCTGGGACAAGGGGGCGGCAATGCGGCTATAGTCCTTGATGAACCTCCTGTAGAAGTTGGCGAAGCCCAAGAAGCGTTGTAGCTGCTTTCTGGACTCTGGGACTGGCCACTCCACCACTGCCCTCGTCTTCTCGGGATCGGTCCTGTACTGTCCTCCTTCAAAAATGAATCCCAAGAAAGATACTGATGATACATGGAACACACATTTCTCGCTCTTCACGAATAATTTATTCTCATAGAGTCTTTGTAGTACCCTTCGTACATGTTTAGTGTGTTCAGCTTCGTCTCGTGAGTAGACAAGGATGTCGTCCAAATACACAATTATAAAGTCCCCAATGAAATCTCGTAAGACATCATTTATTAGTGCCTGAAAGACTGCAGGAGCATTTTTAAGGCCAAAGGGCATCACAAGGTATTCAAAATGTCCGAGAGGCGTTTTGAAAGCAGTCTTCCACTCATCTCCCTCTCTTATCCTCACAAGATGGTATGCGTTGCGGTCAAGTTTAGAAAAGATGGTGGCCGACTGGAGTTGTTCTTGGATGGAGTTGATGAGGGGAAGAGGGTATTTATTCTTAATGGTAATGCTGTTTAACCCTCTATAATCTATGCATGGTCTGAGTGTCTTGTCTTTTTTAGAAACGAAAAAGAAGCCTGCCCCTACAGGAGATGTGGAAGGGCGTATGATGCCAGCGTCGAGGGATTCATTGATATATTTCTTCATGGCCTCTTGTTCTGGACCAGACAGATTGTATAATCGGCATGAGGGTAGTGAGGCGCCAGGGAATAAATCAATAGGACAATCATATGGACGATGGGGAGGAAGTGACATGGCCCTGCGTTTGGAAAAGACTGGAGCCAAGTCCAGATAGGCTGAAGGGATGGTGGTCGTGTCTACCTCCTCCTCGGGGTTTTCTGGTTTGGTCTGACCCGAGATGGCAGAGCGTAAACAGTCCCTTAGACACTTCTTGCTCCACTCCTCCACTCGTCCTAATTCCCAATTTATATTAGGGTTGTGTTCCCTCAACCAAGGATAACCAAGAATTAATTGAGCATTGGGTGATTCAAACACAAAAAAATTGTCTATTTCATGATGGTTGCCAGAAATAATGATGTGGATGTCATTGGTCTTGAGACTAATTTGGGCCAAAGTTTCTCCAGTGACCCCCATGATGGAAACAGGAGGAATCTCACGTGTGGGGATCTTTAGTTCAGTAACCAGG
The DNA here is from genome assembly GCF_001649575.2 of Kryptolebias marmoratus. NCBI lineage: Eukaryota > Metazoa > Chordata > Actinopteri > Cyprinodontiformes > Rivulidae > Kryptolebias > Kryptolebias marmoratus. Next base: position 14,445,839 of record NC_051440.1, on the reverse strand, counting down.
TTCATACTTATTATATTTTGCTCAGCCCCGGAATCAATCAGAGCTGTCACAGGATGTCTGTTATTATTAATCTGTAGAATAGTGGGTAAAGTGAGTCTATACGGAGGAGAAAATGCAGAGGTACCCACCAATATCTCCGTCTTTATTGGTGGGTGGTTTCGTTTCCCCTAAAAGGGCAATTAACAATGTAATGACCGCGATTCCCACAGTAAATGCAGGCGTTGGTATTCATGCGGCGCTGCCGCTCATCTGCTGACAGGCGGGCTCGTCCAATCTGCATCGCTTCCGGCTCTGGAAGGGCGGGACGTGATGTGGTCGAGTTCTCGCGAGAAGGTCCCGGCGAATAACGTGCCTGGTGTCTGGAGATCTCGCGAGCGGTGCGGTAGGTGTGGGGCTCACCTGAATACTTGACAAACCCGGAAGTGGGGGGTCCACGGAAACTGTAGTTCTCACGTCTGCGTTCACGATGGCCGCCGCCACATTAATGAGTTTGTCGAGGTTCCCCGGTTCCTCTCGAGCCGCAATCTGGTCCTTGATCTGGTCAGACAAAGAATGCAAAAAGGTACCGTGAAGTGCTGCGTCATTCCAGCTTGTTTGTGCTGCGATTATGCGGAACTCGAGAGCGTGTTCCGACACGGGCCGATTTCCTTGTCGCAACCCCAACAGTCGCTTCACGGCGTTGGGTTCCTGGAGAGGCCGATCAAAGATTCTGCGAAACTCAGAAAGAAAAGCTTCGTATGAAACAAAGTCCACCTCACGAGCGTGCATGTATGAATTGGCCCACCGGAGAGCGTCCCCTTTCAGCTGGCTGATAAAGTACGTAATTCTCGCCACGCTGGTGGAGTAGAGTGATGGAGCCCCTCTGAATGCTAATTCACATTGTAGTAGAAAACCTCCACAATGGTCAGGGTCGCCAGAAAAATGTTCAGAGGGCTTCACAATTACCTGTTGAGGCGTGGAGGATGGATCTGGCGTGGGACTCGGGGCCTGAGGGGTAGCTGAAGGCTTGGAGGGGGAAAGGTTTTGGGTTAAGGAGAAAACCATACCTCCCAGCTCACGTAGATTTTCTTGGGCATCTCGTTGTTGAGTTAAGACGCGTTGTAGCAACTCCTCCAGTTTAGTGATCCTCTCGGTCTGTGATTGGGAGGAAGCCTGATCGTTCATGGTCTCGTTCTGGGTAGTTATGGCCGGAGCATTACTGTCATGCCTCGGGGAACCCAGAGTGGTACGAGACCAGGAAACGATACAAGACTCGTGGAGTGAAAAGGAAACGTGTTTATTTCTATTTACAATAATACAACTGGATCTGCTGGAGTCAGGCGTGGACAAGATGGCGACGCCGGGGCCGATATCCAGAAACCTGAAGCTCCAGAGCAAGGATCCAGGCGAGTAGGCGGGTGGTGGAGGGCAAAGCACAAGGGCCAAGGAACAGGACCAGGAAATCGGGAACAGGGAGACAGGAAGACTGCAGGCACAAAAACACAAGGTAAATATCTCCTTCAATATTCTCAAGCACAGGCCAGGAGCACTCAGTACCATCGGTTGCAAATGCTCCGGCATCGAGTACACCCAGCTGCAGCCTTAAGTAGGTAGAGTCCTCATCAAAGAGATGATCGTCAGCTGGTGCTGGTTAGCGGCCACCTTGGACAGGGCTGCAGAGGTGATACTCTTACATCCCCCACCTGGTCACACAACACTATCTTTGCTCTGAAAATATGACCTTAAAGTTTAAACCTATTGCACCATTTTGATCAATTTTATATAATTATTAGTTTGTCACTGAGTTCTGACAGCAGGTGTCATGAGAGGACAGAGGAGGTCAGTTCCACAGCTGGAAGCAACATCTATAGTTCATGCTTGTAGCTTAGTTCTTCATTGTGCATTTTTTAAAATAGTACTATATGTAAATATATATTCCATATAAGTAAATATATGTGTGTACAACAGATGCTTTGGTAAAATTGGAATTATATCTAGGAGGACACGATGTCCTTACTGAAGGAAGCAGGCAAGCTTGAGGTGAATGTTGCTCACTACTTTTTCAGCAAGTTTGACCTTACAGTCTGCTGCTGAGAGAAGAAAATAAATTTACCACAGGTGTGAGTTTTCCCAAAGAAGCTTGAAGGGATAAGGGCACAAAGACAATGTCTGCACAATAAAGAAATAAATAATAGGAAATAAAATAAAATGGCAGTGTGTGATTACCCACTGCAAGGCACTGCAAATATAGTAAGAGACAATAAATTAAGCTTTGATTTGACATCTTCTTCAAGGAAAGTTTGTGTGCTTGTGTGTGTGTGTGTGGAGGGGTGGTGGGGGGTGATCAAGTTACACCTGTCATTTGATATTGTGCTCAACACTATAAAATAATGAGAAGTGATTTTGCCATCTTTGCCATTCCCAGTGAATGGCTTTAACTTTCTGTTTTGTTCCCTCTCAGTTCTGTCATGTTTGACATCAGACACTTGTCAGAAAGAGGAGTGATGTAAATAACAGAGAGCAAAGAAAAAAAGGTCACTGACAAAAGTTTTTCTTATTGGTTTTGTTTGGATGCTGACAGTGTTGTGTCTTATGATATTCAGCACAGTTGTTTTGTTGCTGCTGTTCACATCCCTCCAGGTTGAAAATTCCAAAACTCAGTGGATGAAGTCATCTTTTACTGTCATGTGAAAAACAGCCAGAAAAGAGTTTCTGTCTACCTGGATAGTTTAAAAAGATCAAAGAACATTTGATTGTTTTCCCTGACCAAATTATTCCCAGCTCTTAAAAAAAAAAGTTTTAATTTTTGTTTGTTTATTCCTGAGTGACTTCTATTGCAAAGGCACTAAAGCCAATTTACTAATTTTTCTAAACAATAAACAGAAAGACCTCCCCCCCCCCACCACCACCACACACATCCACACACACACACACACCCACACACATACCCATACTCGGGCAACGACATGATCACCTGCGGAAGATGCAAGTCCATGATGTAGTGTGACCATCACTGCTCCAAACTTTATTTGGATCAGTAAATGTCAATGAGTTATTTTAACAAGGAATAAATAAGAAATGTGCCAGTTTTTACCGGTTACAAAAACCAGATATTTCTGTATTTTTAGGTTCAGTGTAAAGTAGGCTTTTGTTAAAATTACGTATCCCTCAGGTAATAACTTATGGCCCTATCTGTCAAGCAGTTACACAGGTTACACATTTTATACCATGTTACCATTTTATTTTATTTTTTTGATTTGATTTAATTTTCTGCTAATCAGAAGAAGGGTTTTGCTGCTCTCTGTTTTTTTTTACAGCAGTGTGTGTTGTAATGATTTTATATAACAGCAGTTACCACTTTTGAGCACTTAAATTCTTTGCTGAAGCCCTTTTCATCACAATCATTTTTTAAACTCCTCAATGTTATTTCAGTAAGACCAAGACATTTCTGTCGGCAGTGAAACCTTAAAGGTCAAAATGAGCTGCTGTAGTTTCAAATGAGGCAGTAGTAAAAAGAGCTTTATGGCCATACAGGTAAATCATTTTCTCATTTCTAGAATTGTCCATAAAAAGCAGCTGAATTTTGACCTTGCTGACAGTACACAAAGCACTAAATGTATTCGTAGTTTCTAAATCAAGGTTTACTGAAACTTATCAATTTTGTTCCAGAGCATACTCCCGAACTGCTCAGTCAGCTTGTTTCCGATCACAAATATCTGTTTTCAAATGCACATTGTTCCAGCCAAATGGTCTCTTTGCAGGAGGCAAACCATTCGTCCAGCCGCAAGCTGGTCTCTGCCTGCTGGCAACAGCAACAGCGTGCACGCTTCATGCTTGAGCCACACCTCCGTTCACAGTCCGTTACGCCAGCCTGCGACGCGTACCTGGCAAACGCCTCTGCAGCTTGCCAAGGAAGATTTATACCTGGTGTTTGACCTACTTGAGTTTGCATCTATATTAGTAAAGGCAAGGGCTTGATTGTGGGGGAGAGAAAGGTCACTACGATCCCAGGTCCTCCTCTGATGCATCAAGATGATGAAACTGGCTAATTTAATGAGCAACAGTTGTCCTCTTGGCTGCTACAGATGGTGCACTGCAGCTCTGCTCAAAGCTGTTTGGAAACCTGAGGCCGCCCCAGCACACCACTCATCCCCTGACATAGACACGTTCTGACGCTTTACGGTGCGAGGTCTGTTCATTCCAAACTGTGTTCATTTTGTTCATTAAACCTTTGTCGAAAAACCACAGAAACCTCACCGAACATCTGCCTCATAATTGATGGCCAACAGTTACCTTCAGTATTTCTATGTATCCATTAGAACTACATTGGCAAACATGAAGAAGTTTGGGCACCAATTCTCATTAATAGCTTATTGAGTAGAAAATTTTCTGATTGTCAAAAGAGATAAATGTTGTTGTGGTGGTTGTAATGAAAATAGGAAACAGTTATTGTGTCATTACGCCAGACACCATTACAGAATACGGTTCAGCGTCACTCTTCTTCTGCAATGAATAAACTGAGCTGAATTAAATAAACTGAATTTAATTTCTCTTTAACACAGGCTCTTCTGTTCTACGCTGTTATAGCAGTGCCCTCTAGTGACAAGAATTAATAACAGCAACAGAACAAAACATACATATTTCCACCTAAAATATAACAAATGTCGTATGACTTTAAGTATTCCAACAAATGATAAAAAAGCTAACCAAGAGTCTTGGCTGCAAGGAAATTTTAGCTCTTATATTTTTAAGATCTCAGACCTATTATATAATAATGGTAAACTTTATAACATTTTCAGGATACATTATAACAATCAGCAGCAATAGTATATTTTTAAGTAGTTGTCGAACGTCGTAAAGTTTAACATTTTTTAAACAAGAGAAAAATGTACAAAGTCTACATAGTGTTTCCCAGTTACCAAGTTTGAGAACAGAGGAGGAAAAATCAATTTTTGGCAAACAAAGCAAAGTTTTCAGAAAAACTGTGTCCAAAACTTGTACAAAAACAAATCAAAACCCCTGTTTAAGAGCAAATAGCTTGCAGGAAAATTTTGCAGACTTTACATTTATGTATGTTTTTTTTCATTATTCTTCATTCTTTTTCTTCTCTGTCTAATTAAGCTCATTTTTCTATATGCTTTTAGATCCTGTTTGTTTGTGACCTGGCATCATTACACCTGCTGTTTTTTTTAAGTTCACTAAAACTTGCTTTTTATGACCAAAATTGTTTAAAAGATGAAGAATTTTATGGTGTAAAAAAATTAAAAGAAAATAAAGTAAATACAAACTTTCAGCTGTCTTTAATGTAAGTAAATGCACATGTTTTTAAGTGCAAAACGATCCGATCTTTTTGTGTCTAAAAGTTGTAGCTAACATAACATTATATTTTTTTTAATTCCAGTGGCAACAATAAAGCACCACAGGTAAACCACCTGGCACTAAACCTAAAATAATTTGACGTCTGTGGAATGAGACTCAGGAGAAATGTGGAAGTGCACACGGTAATTTGAATGATAGAATAAGTTTTCTTGTGTTTGAAAAAAAAAAAAAAAAAAAAAAAAGCTAATGTATTCAGTATATTTGTGGTCATGCTCTTCAGTTTTTTATCACCTAGAGATGAGCGTTAAATCACCTCACTGGGGGAATGAGTCGCAGGAGCGAGGGGGAAGGAAAAAAAAAATGAGGCAGCTTCTGGATCTAATGAATTCCTCGGAGAATAAACACGGCTTTGAATAAAGCCTTAATCACAAATTAAGTGCTTGTTGCCATCATACCTTTGTAGAACATACCCACAGACACGGACGTGTGAGTGTGTGTGTTTTCAAATTATATCCTCAGCTCTGACAACAATGAATAAAGATAAGACGTAAGCTACCCAGTTCTCAGCCGGTTCCTGTTTAAAGATAGGGCAGGGCTCATTTCAAAACTAATCCCCTGTTTCAATCCCCTCTTCATTTGCTCTGTGCAGACCACGACTTCGAGGGTCAAACTGTAATAACAGGGAAAGTTGTCCATTCTGTACCAAGGTCACCTCTCGCTTGCTCTCCTTTTAGTTTAAATCCTCCAAATAAACTTTGAGTAGTCGCATTATGATTTATTGCCTGATATACTGTATGAAAATGTACCAGTCACAAAGGAGCTCTCTCCAAAATGCCTGCTCATAACTATTTTTTTTTTTTCTGTACCAATACTGGCCCTCAGACTTGCCTCTTTGAACAAGGTATAGAGCAACTGGCAGAACAAAGACGGGGCTAAGTTTTTCTCAGTGAATAATCCCTCTGAGCCTTCTTTGAAGGAGTTCTTACACCAGGAAGGTGGATAGGGCAGATTTTAATCAATACAGGAAAACAAGGAGCTCAGGGGACGTGAGGAGCCTACCAGTCAGGATGAAGATTAAACACCTCTGTCTAAAACACACTCAGCTCATGTCAGAAAGCCCGGGTAACTTCAAATCCATCTATCAAAATGGTATCAAACTGTGTTTTTCTAACAAAGCAATGTTATATGACATGTATTCTCCCCTACAGCTGTAGGTGAGCGTGTGGATCATAAATCATAGCAGACAAAGCTCAGCTTGACCTCTAAACGGTTGTATATCAGACTGTTCGGATTCAGTGAGGATGTCTTTTAGCCTCAATAGGTACACTTAACGTTATTTGAGCTGTGAACGACATAGACTTTATTCCCAGCGGGTTGATTCTGCATAACAAACAATCTGGTTTTTGTCCGAGGGCTCTTGCTTTACTTTTTTATTTTTTTATTTTTAGAGAGAAGTAAGAAATAAGACTATTTCTGAAAGCACAAATGTGCATGACAGATCATATTCTTTTAACTTAAATAAGCTCATGACTAAAACTGCACATGCTGCAATTCTCTTTTCCAGTTAGGACTTTAAAATATAGTTTAAAAATTTGGTGAGATTCAGATTTTACCCCAACTCCAAAAACTTTAATTGAAACAATTTTCAATTTTTTTTTTTGTTGAATAAAAAAGTTCAACCTTCTGTTCTTTCCATAACTAAAACCATGTTCACAAAGTAAATTACTTTTTCTATTTTATATAAATTGTATATGCGTACAAGATACAGTCTACCTGGCTTTGTTTGACTTGAAAAATATCAAAGATATCTCCTATTTTCAATAATTCCTGAGCTCTTCTTACAGTTAGTTGTCTGGACAGAAAGACAGGTTCTGGTTGGTTCATTTTGATGGCAATAGAACTAGTTCAGATCTCTCCTGGTGGGGTTGTGTGAGAAAAACAAACAAAAGATAATATTTTACCTATGCTAAATACAGTATATTTAAAAAAAAATCTGTTACAAGAAATAGTTTTATTCAGAACACAGCTGTCACATTTGTGTATGTAGTTATTTGCATAGAAATCTAGTTATTAGCAAGTGCCAATAGTGCGAGCAGCAGTTAGCTGTAGCCATTCCAGCGCGCTCTGAGGCAATACTAGTAGGAATATCATAATATTTCTGCCTGAATAACTGTCATGCAAAGCGAGCGTCAGTTTAATGATTTTAAAAACAGTGTTTGCATTAAATGCAATGAATTTTTAAAATTGAAATGAATTTAAGGTGACAGTAATCCTGTTTGGTCTTGGCCCTGCTCAGACTAGCTGTTAGGTTATCTGGTCTGAACGAAACTCTTTTCTCCAGGCAGAGGTTGTTTGAAGAGTTGTCCACAACAGGTAAGACGGTAATTGTTTATAACCTTTACACGCAACCCCACTTCAAAAAATCTTGAAATATTCTGTTGTAGTTCACTGACAATATTGTAGTTTAGAGAAAGCAAATGTTTGGGTTTCAGGAACATCTTTTCACCGCTGAGTCTTTTCTCAGTGGTGAAAAGGCTGCTCAGTTGAGTTGGCTCTCAGTAAATACAGACTTATCTTTTACCTTGTTACAAAGTGTGTTACAGTGAAGAACTTCCATTATGAGAACATGGTGATATAAATGTATGTGACTGTGATATCAGAACTGTGAGTTGTAACAAACTCAGAGGAAAGCAGGTCTTATGTGTCCTCAGCTGTGATTACATTCAGGATAGCATTCAAAACATTACCGCTGATTTTTATGGTATAAACCTTTTACTATGCTATCACTAAATCCTAATGGCGGGGGGTATAGTGATATTTGTATCTTTTACTTTGGATAATCAAACTAAAAACAGATCAGTTCCATTTAAAAGTTGTTCTTCAGTATTTACTCATCTTCTTTAACCCAAAGCTTTAATCTAATATTCATTTTTCATAGAAAGCTCAGGGTTGTGCTGATGTTGAAACGGCCATGGTAGACAAATTTATTGGACTGGAAAAAAGACCCCCTCCCAAAAAAACAACAAAAAAAAACCCAGCTATCTTGAGTAATGTATGGCTATCTTAGATGCAATGGATTTTTTTTTTTCTTTTCAGGGAGTTTGCACAAGCCCAGTGTTCTTCTTTTGTCTTAATTAGACACTCCCAGTCATGTTGGCTTGGGGGCCGGTTTCTCTGTGAACTAATCTTTTTGATTAAAAGATCCGGCACTCATGAGAAGGCCTCTGTGATAAAGCCTCACTCGATTGGGGTATGCTCCCAGCTCTATAACCCCCCTTCCCTTATACTCACCCCCCTTTTCTTTTCACCTCTTCCCCAGACAAGCAGAGAACAGTTGCCTAAAGTGGCTGCCTTGTTGCTTTGCCTCGTTTAAGAAGATGAAAGAAAATTACGGTCATTTCTGAAGCAGTGGTCACCGCAGCTGAAAACCGCGGTAGCTTTTCAGAGAGAACTTTGAGCGAGTTTCATAGGAGCGCATGCTGGCTGGAGCATGAAACAAAACACAATAAGAGAAATTCCGTCACAGATCTGTCTTATATATAGGCTTAAGACTTGGGCCCGTTCTCAGAACTGTAGGTCACAGTCAGAGGGCTCGACTGAATAATTGATCAATGAATGTGCAGCAAAAAACAGAAACACAGCTTAGCACTATATTTCCCCTCACCCCTGTAATGTGCATCGAATCCCACAGATCCATCAGCTACATGCAAAGCTCTGCTGAGCTGAAAGGCCTCCAAGTTCATTTCAATTATTCAGCATCCTTCTAAGATTATGAATTATTGAGCTAAAAGTATGTTCCATATACAGGCATGGACTGTGGCTTTGCTGTAGACAGTGCCCACTTCTTAGATGTGTGGAAGATCTCTATTTGTGTGAAACAGGCAGGAAACATTAAAGGCTGATGATATATTAAATAGGTAATAACAAATTTACTGGCTGACTGAAAGAATAATGAAATTAAGATGAGTGTTTGCAGTCTCAAACACTGCAGTTTATTAGGAGGAGCAAGCTAGAGGAACCCCTGAGTCTACTGACTTATAAACTCATAAGTATACTAATAATTATTTCTACCGTACCTTGGCAAAGTTCTGGACTCACGAGTCTGTGTTCTCTTTGGAGCCGAGAGGGAAAGGTGTTTAGTTTTAGCCACCATCTGCTGACAGCTTGCACAGCCAGCTTCAGTCCAATTCGCACTCTCTGATGGGATGAATTGCGCCCAGGCCTCTGATGAAGAGTTGGGGTTTGCGTTTCTTGGCTCACGTGGAGGAGGAAACAGATGATTCAATTAATTATCAATAGGTCCCTCAGTAAATCAAAGCCATTTTGGCAGACCATGACAAAAAAATCCACTGAACTGCCTGCGAGTCGTTGCCATATCTTCATTGCCCATTCTTAACAACTGCTCTCTGGCCGCCTGCCTTCAGTGCAATCCACAAGGTGTTTGAATAGATTGTTCAAATATTTTCACTATTGATTCTTTCTCTCTCGTTTTGAATACAGTATGAAGCCAGGTTTCTCTGCTGAAGAGTGGAGAACCACTTGACTGAGTGCATTCAACTCTTCTGCACATCACCCAGGCTTTTAATGAGCGTTGGCTGTGTCCGAGGCAGGGAAGCAGGGAAGCTGATAGAAGCTCATTATTTTCCTGCCTATTTTGGCCTCTGTATTCCTGTTTGTGGTGAGCTTCTTTTCTTATTGAAGGGTAAACATTTACCCAGTGGAAACAGGCCTTGACCATTAGGCACAGGGGAGAAAGCGATAATGGAAAGGGCCCACTGGAGTTCTGCCCTCCACCCTCCTTAACAGAATCACTCACTCATGCTCACTTTGGCATGAACCTTTTATTGGAATTTACAACTGTCTGGGGAGAATTTCTCAGGTTGAACTATTGGTTTGACTCAATAAAGAAATGGTTGTTGAGTGGTGTTTTTACATACTTTACAGACAAACCATGACTTTTAAATCTGCAAGGGAAAATGTGCTTAGAGTGTTGTTAAGCACAAAGCACCATCCACCTTTTTATTGTGGTCATTTTCTAGTAAAATCACCATACTTTCATTGTAGTCTTGAGCTTATGTGAAAGTTTTTTTTTTTTTTTTTGGTATCAATAGGACTTCTGTTGATTAAGCCATTACAAGTGTACTGCTAACTTGTAAAGCTGCATTTTCATAAGCTCTTCCCTCACTGTGTGTCGAGCAACACATGTGATAGTGAAGGAGTGTGCGCAGTCCTTTATCCCCATATTAGGGGCCCCAGGGGGAGGAGTGGGGTGAGCTCCCCAGGGTAAGAGAGGCTCATTAGGCAGCTACTGCCTCCTCATAACCCAGCTGGGTCTGAATGCCAGTAGGATGGGCATCTATCTCTCCCTCTATTTATCCAGCCAAACTGCACACATTGAACTGCTGCTTTTTTATTATTCACAACTTATGGTGCAGTCATACAACCATATTGACTTGATTAAATATGTGTAAACCACGTCTGCATGAAATGTCTATAATTTATTGTTATCACAATATTAATATCACAAAAGACTGCTTGGATTGCTGTAATTGCTAAGAAATTGTGCTCTATATCATCACAGGTGCCCAATCAGTGGAGCAGTTGCATCCCCACTTTTTTAAACAGGGGTGCAAACATATAGTTTTGCTCCACCACTTTTTGATAATATAAAAAAAGGGGGAACAAACATACAAATGCATCCAGTTTTTATTATCAATCAATCAATCAATCAAATTTTATTTGTATAGCACATTTCAGAAGCAAGGCATTTCAAGGTGCTTTATTACTGTAGTTATACTTTTATTTCTTTAGTTAGAAACCAAGTATGCATTTTTAAAATAATCACTAAAATCTTGACCAAATCTTTATTATCTTTGTTTAGTCCGAGTTTAGTCCAACTCAGTTTGAATATTTCTAACTCACTAGCGAAACAATAGGCTAAAGTGCTGCATCTTTTCCAACTGAATCAGAAAGAATAAAGTAAAAACATTGCATAATATTGCACTCATGGTATCCACAAGTTTATAAAAACTGGAATTTTACTCACTTCATGCTGCTCCAATAAATGAACAACAGCTAAGGTGTATGAGCATGAATGTAATTTTGAGGTTGAAAAGACTTCTTTGATAAAATCGAGTGCAATTTGCCCAAAAGTGAAAGCTGTGTAGACATCTAATCTAGTTTCAGTTGTCAAATACATTTTTGAATTTGGTAGAGATTGGTTACATAAAAAAAAAAAGTACTGACTCAGGGTTCAAACTTGGATTTTCTGATTGCAGGTGCTTTGCAAAGCTAACTGAGCTGAACAGTCTCTTTCATCCATAGGCAGTAAGATAATTTAAGATTGTACGATGGGTGCACAGCCTACTGTAGCTGCCAAATGGCAATTAGATTTGAACTCCCAATGCCCTGATACTCCCACAAGATTTAGATGATAGTAATCAAGATAATAAAGCACACAGAGAATGCTGATGAGACGAGAGGAAGAAAAAAGTGAGAAAAATGTGGATATATCACAACTCATATCACTATCACAATATTCAAGTGCATAAACATTTTTGTGTGATTTATCATGACCAATTAAATTCATTTAAATGCTATATTCACTACTAAACACAGATGAACATTTTTAGACCCTGTTTTATAAGTTACTTTTTTTGTTCCTTTTAAACCAACCATTGAGAGGCAATCACGTCCAGGGCAAATCTATGAAATCATATCTGAAGAGCTTCCCACCAGTCACAAGCTTGTTAGTGCTCTGATGAGCCACTTTACCTCCCTTCATTTTCTGGTAATTATACACTCAATTAGCAGCTGCTTTGTGTCTTTGGCCTTAAAGCTAATAATTTACTGATGTATGTGCTTCTACAGCCTGGATCTAAGATCTCCTGTTGGACTTTTTGTGCTGCTGGGTTCAGCCAAGAGAGACACAGAGAAGTGAGATGTTTGTGATCCAGGCTGTCCTTCATCCAGAAGGTCTGAGTTCAGGCCCCTTTGACAACACACATCCATCGTTTTGAAACGTCCTTGGGTGAATCTTCACCAGTCCTGGCCCGTTCTTTCTGTTGCTGACCCCGTACCTTGACCACTCAGGAGGGGGTTGGCGGTAGTGAATAGATGAACCTACCCAAAGATGTGTTGAATATCACAAGATAATACAGAACAGTCTTAGCAAATAATGTAAAGAAAAAAAAAACAATACAAGAATTATTTTATTTGAAGTGCTCAAAAAAAAAAGGTCTTACCAGGTATTATTCGTTTTACAGCCGTGATAATGCTGGCGGTGTACAGGGAACGGGGGTTCTGCTTAAATTACTGCCTTCCACTTTCCAAGGCTGTGGACAGCCTGTCTTCAAATTAAAGCTGCTAAGCGGGAGAGTCAAATTGGAATTCCGATTCTATTAAGAAGTCATGCCCAGCAGCAAAAGAATGCCAAATGGGTCCAGTGCAAGGGGAAAAAAGACCATTATAGTGCAAAAGTATTAAAGCACTGCTGATATATTTGCTGAAGATAAACTTAGCATAGGTCTCCCTGTGCTGCCTGGCAGAAGCCTGCAACAATGAAGACATCTTTTATGGAAACTGATTAAAAAGACACATTGAGATCAAAGTCAAACAGCTTCCAAGTCCTACAAATGTGAGGAAACCATTAACTGTGAAAAAGAATCGCATACAGTGCAACACAATGCACAGAGTCTGTTTCAGCAGTTTTATAATTAATAAGACAGTGCGCTGAAAAAATGCAGAGTTTTATCTAAGTGAGGAGGCCGCTATCTGGATATATTGTTGGTGTCATGTAGCATTTTATTGTGCGTTTAAGGGAGACACAGAGAAGTCATCACAATGTGTTACCACCTGGAAGGGCTCTGCAAGAATCCCACTGTTTCTATTATTATGCTCCCTATATGCAGCTTTTATCTGTTGATTTCTCATTTAAAGCCATTTGGCTCCCGACAGTTCATCAGGTTCTCATCTTAGCTCCAGGGATGAGCCATCATCAGACCACGTCAGGCATGGAGAGACAATCACTGTTTGGCCTTTTTCAGTCATGGTGTCTTCTTCCCCAATGACAAGGCCACTGACTGTGTGCCGGTTGTGGGCACATTTGCCTGCTTGGCTTTACAATGGATTCTCTTGGAGGGACACAGACAGGAGACGGGGACGGAGGCAGACGAGGGGTCAGATGCGTCAGGGTCATTCATCTGGAACAGCAACCAAGCAGCGTATCACGCCGGCACACTACGCTATCAGCCCGCCCCATGCTGGGAGATATACCTGAGGACTGTCATGCTGTCCGCAAAGCAGCTCAGCATCAGGACCCACAGATGGCTCATTCTGAGGAGAAACAGACTGATCTTTCATTTCCTTGTCAAAGGGAGATGCAACGCCATGGGCCCAGTTTATTGTGCCACAGATGTGTTCAATCATGTAGAGAGCTAAAAAGAAAAAAAAAAATTGTGCAAAGGGCTTCATGAGGCCTGTATAGATGCAGTGAGTGTTAAATGACACAACCCTCTTTTGGAGCTTTTGCAATTATCATTGAAAACCATCACAGTGATGGAAAGAAATATGGTGAATTAAAGACTAGTTTTATTGCATTTTAATGTACATTAATTTCAAAATATCTGAACCTTTGAAATTGCTGTTGTTGTCCAAACAACTGAAGCACATGGCAACATTTCCTGCAGATTTCATCAGATAAGATTGACACGCTGAAGTGCTAATGTAATATTGCATCAGTTGTTTCATTCAACTATGTACACTCTGCCAGTGTTTCACTCAATCGATGCTTTTGTTAGGATGGTGCCTTTGTGTTCTTTTTCTAATCATGAACTGAAGAAAAATCAGAGCCTCTGATAAGGTTTTACTCCAAAATAAGTTGGCTTTACCCAAAACTATTGCATGAAGATTGCAAATATTTTTTTGAACAATCTAAGAGCACACATGAAGCACATTAGTTTTAACTGCTGTTACCTCATGATGCCAGGTATTAATGATCCAAATGATTAGAAAAGCCATATTTTTGTGTCATACACTTTTTAGCACCATTGTGATATATATATATATATATATATATATATATATATATATATATATATATATATATATATGAACTGTGTGATATGAATAAGGCATGACAAATGTTTTTATGAGTGTGTCAATATATGTAATTACAGTATTTATCAATGATGCCCTTCTGGACTAATAGGGACTAATAAGGTCGTATGAATGCTGATTGGATTCTGAGCCCTTCTAAATCCAGTCTCAACCACAGTTTGTGAAATTTACATGCAACAAATGACATGAATTGATATTTTGAGTTAAAAACATTTTACTGTATTTTACGTGGCAAATTGAGTTATATACAGCCACTGCATGGCACTACAGCTTCATTTACTGCAGATGGATTGCCCTTTAAAAGTATGGTTGGCGAGGTGCATCCTAGCCATTCATCAGAACAAAAGTAGCTAGATCATTTATGACACCTAATACTTTTAGAAACAGAAGAAGAAAACAATGGCAAAACAGCTATTAAACCATCATTCTGGAACATTTTGGTTGGTCCAACAAAATACAGTAAAAAAAATAAAAATGTGTTCAACTAATATAACCAACTCATGGGGTTTTATTGTTAATCTGCTTACTGCATTAAAAATATTTATTTTCCTGTAGATGAGAAAATGTCACTGGTGGATTTTTTTAGAGTCACCACAAAGAATTTTTATTGTTTTAGGTTTGTCTTTGTTGACAATACTGATAATGCAATATGCTTTTAAGGGTTTGTGGAAAAATAAAGTAATTTCTTTAGAGCAATTTGGCAGATAGGCTTCTCTTGACACATAAAGAGTTCTTCTCAGATCATCTGTTTTTTGACTGTGGAGTACTAGTGTCCAGTTTATAGCTGGTGCTATAAGAGGATAATTTGCTTGGTCAGGCAAAAGGTGGGGAAAAAAGGATTTGAGTTAAAGAAAAAAGCACAAATGATCATGTTTCACCAAGGAAAAACAGGACAGTGTTTATTTTTTAATACAAACAGGAAAAAGAAAAGGTGTGATTACAATAAAATAATAATTATACTAATGGTTGGGGAAAAAAATCACAGACTAAAGTAAATTCTAAGAAATCTTTGAACTGTTTCATTGTGGTATTTCTAAATGTAAAATTGAAAAGCCTAAAAAGATAAAATATATGACTTGTATATAATAATCGTCTGCAACATGAATTTTTGAAAAATTGTTGAATATTATAGGTAATATTTGCCTATGGGAAAAGCAGTATTGCTCACTTTTGAATACAAATTATAACAAGCTTGTTATCACACCACACAGAAAGTACCTTTTTTTTTTAAATCAGCAGAACTTCAAGTTATTTAATTCATGGAGCAATAATGGTATTATACACCAGTGTTAAACACCAGTGGCTTATTTTCTTTCAGATGATTAATTGTACAGTAAGTTGCCCTGGAGCAGCACTTCATTATGTCACATATAGATTCTCAGTTTTGCTTCTCGCTATATATCAAATTTGTTAGGGCTTTTAAACAAAACTCAGGAAAAATCATCATTTAATTAGCCACAGCATTTGCCTGTTAACAATAAAATTACATCCCCAGATTCTCGTTAAGTAGACAGTCTCTCAAACACTGGTGGAGTAAACTTGAGCACTAAATGCTACAGTATAATTTAAAGCAGAGAGAGAGACAGCTTCTTACAGAGTTCTACTTTCAAAAGCCACCCATTACTTGTAGAATGACTTCTTTGTGTAGCTACCTGGGCTCCGGGTTTATTTTTACCCTCCCTATGTCCCTCCTCATTCTTTAGCAGCTTCAGGAGATGGCGTTAGTTTGGCTTCATCTCTGACAAAAGATAAATGAGCTCTGGGTCTGTGGTGATCCACTATGGCTGCCAGGGGGTTCCAAAATAGCAAACTATTTTTCATATGGGGCGAAGTGATATGGAGTGCGATGCAGCAGGCGCTAACATTTACCATATTACAGTTCGCGGGAATACATTTCATTCTTAGTTTTTCCTTTCCTTTTTTTATTCTTTTATTTTCAACTTTTCTGTTGGGTGAGAGCCGTGGCAATTATAATTGATCAAGTATGTGCAGAGAGGAGGTTTATGCTGGTTATTTACAGTCTGTGGTTTAAAGAAAGGAAACTCCAAAGAACAATGCCAAGTCTATATGTAGACATAAAGGATTGTTTTGAGGTTTTAAATTTTTGATAAAAAATGTTCTCACCTCTGTTCTCAGCATTCACAGAGTTTTTTCTTTTTCTTCAGCACACAGAACAATATGTATTAATTAGATGTGCAGAACCTTCTTCAACAGAACCACAAAATTGGTCATTAATCACCTTGTCGCCATCAGCTGGGAAAAAAAAACATCCTTGATGTGTTTTCACTGGGAAAATGTCCTGTGTCAACAGGAGATTCAGCAGTGCTCGCTATCAGCTGAAAGAAATTCTCCCATTTAAATGAGGAGCTGTGGAGCCTCTGAGGCTCTTTGAAGAGATGTGCTTGGCACAAACAAGAGCCGCAGCCTCTCCTGTGTTTTTACCAGCTGAAACATTGCTGACACCTGACGGGTGATCAAACACAAACCATCTCTCCCTGAATCCGTAGGCTCATCTGCTCTCTCTATACAGGTAATTCTGCAGACCATGCTACCGGGACTCCCCTCCAACTCAATGTTTACTAATGGCTTGGTCACCTGACTGGATGCACTCCACTTGTATTTGTTGGGTTTTTTAGCATTTCAACTCTCACTGCATGCGTGTGCAGAAGCCATCCGCCATGTCTGAAGTCCCAGCATGGATTTTTTTTCTCCCCTGATACATTGAGAGGCTGAGTTGCCTGGCTAAATCACCTCTGGGTAGAAACAAGCCAAGATGCCTCATGGGAACAGAGAGGGTTTGCGAGATGAACTCTTTGTGGGGCTCACTGAGAGGTCAAACTTACTCCTGCCAGTGGGACACAAATTTTCCTTCCTCATCTCTGTCTCAGTCCTTCTCCTTAATGATCTATCTTAGGTGTGCTGTACTCGTTAGAGCTGTATTAGCATGAGCTTTACAGAAGCGGGCAATCTGATGAAGTCAGACTGGCCACACTGGAGATGTGCTCTGTGAGGACCATTCCCTGTCACCGAGGTGAGATGATTTATGATTTATTTTCCAATAACTCCCAGCCTGCTCGGTGCTTTGGGCCCTCCTGTCAACAATCACTACCTTCCCTCCCACATCTACAGAAGAAACTTCCACAGTCATTCTGTCCTCTGCTGAGACAAATTGGGAAGGGGTTTCCACAATTATGAATACAGCTTATTTGTGTCTCTCGTAATTGGAACAAGAGAGGGGACAGCAGGGAGATTAAAAGCCATGAATGACAGAGCTCCTGTAGTGTTGGTATTAGTTGGAGGCTGGCAGGATCTGCACACCTGGGCCTCCAAGGCAGATGGTGAGGGTTGAGGGTTGCATAACAGTAGCCTAAGCCGTATGTCTGCCTACTTTACACAATCTTCAGGAAGCCCATTGTTTGCCTATGAATGCAATCTATGTGAGAGACCGGAGGGGCAAATGTGTTCTGCTCCCCGATTTCAGACCAGGTGTTCAGTGTGTTGCCTCTCTGCTTCTATTCTGACTACTGGCAACAAGACGGCTGATAACTGGATGGTGGAATGAAGGTAAGGATTACGGGTGGAAAATATTGTTTGGTCTTATATTCGGAGCACTGTGACAGTGGATGTTGGTAACAAAATCTATCAGCAAAGCACTCTTACAGGCAAAGAGCAGGTTCTCTTAAAACTGTGTAATGAGTTAAATATTTCAGCAGCACAGTGATGTAAAAAGAGCTCAAGCACAAACAAAAAATAATGACTGGCAGTGATCATGCATAAATGACACACACAAAACACACAGGCTGGGAAGGTTGACTCCATCGTACAAAGAAAATCTAACAGAGAGCACACGACATTGACGAGTAAACATATGAGCGTGAGTAATGACTGATTAGAGCCAGCTGTGCTGATAAGTACTGATCTACACAAAAACTCAAAACAGGTGTGAAACAAATGCTAAAAGGAAAACTAACAGAAAAGTAAAAGAGAATAATAACTTTTAAAGAAGACTAGAAGTGAATGAAAAGCTGATGAAACTAAAAAAGAGAAGTACAAAATTGATTGAAACCCAAATGTTGACAATTGTTTTAAAAATTTACATGCATTACTGAAAATATATGACAATCGGTCACAACATTAAAACCATCTCCAATAAAATCTTCTTATGTTCTTTTAAGAAGTTTTGCCCACAGTTAGTTATGGTACATTGGCACCTTATCCAAGCATTCACAGATTTGACACTCCTCTGTGCATTTTCTCTTGAAAGGGAAACGTGCCTTCGCTTTAAAATCTGCTTTGGAACAGCTTGAGGAAGATGACCAAGCAACTAAGGCCAAGATTTGTTTGAACAGGCACAGGAATGCCATTTGAACTAGTTCGATTCTCCAACATCTCAGTGCTACACTCAACAAGACACCTCCGAGGTTTTTCCTGTCCATGTCCCGAAAGCACAGAGCTGCTTTTGTAGCATTAAGAGGAAACACACACACTGTTGTGGACAATCAATGTACAACAGCTCATCTAACACTGTATTTGTTTTCATACGAAACACAGAACTTATGGGAGTTCATCGGAGCAATATTTCTGTTAGTGTAAGTGCCGTTTGAGCTGTCACTGTTGTTGTACAAAACAATAAAGGCTTAAAAAGGTCTGTTGGGGGGAATGGGAAGGGGGGCTTAAACAATCTTTTGGCTTCTCCTTACCTTATTCTCAGCAAATTATTCACGGCAGATTGTCTCTTTGTGTTACAAATGCTTAAAACGCAGGGCTTAAACATACAAACACAAAAGCAAGCACACATATAGGCACTTCCACAGTGAGATGTGAGACATTTCGGGAGAGTTATAATACAGAGATGAAGCATCCAGAGGAGATTAGTGAGCTAAATGGGAAACAACAGACACTGCAGCAGGACAAGAGAGGGGGGGAGGAGGATATAATTCTTCCTTGTGTTAATCACAGCGGAACAGCCCTGTCGTCTTCACCAAAACAATGCCATGGTGATGCTAATGGCACTGCCAGCCATGACTAAGGGTGCACTCCAAATGATTGATAGCCAGAATTATATCAAGGTGACTTTCAGTCAGTTCCATCAGGTTGTTCTGTTTGATCGATAATAACCAATGCATCTTAACATAGACATGCCTGCCACACAAACTCATTCATCAGGTTGTTGTCATCATCTTCCTATTTAATTTTAGTCCAGCATGGGGAAATATTTCATCCTTGTCTGTCAAATGCATTACACTTACACCCATGGCCACGCAACAATTTTTAAAAATTTATTTTGTGTTTCTATGTTTAATTTTGCTGTTCTATTCAGCTCACTAACGTGACAACAAGAGCATACCCCTTCTGATGTCTAAAGCGCAGCGCTGGAGCTGCATCCCGTCTTAACGAGCAGGTCAGTGTTGCTGCAGAGACTGGAGCAATGTCTCTGTCCACTTGGCCCTCTGCCCCCGCCTGCACACACTGTGCCCGCAGGCTACAGCAACAACACACAAAGACTGCCCCATGTGCTACATCACAAATGAGAGATCAAACATCAATGTTCACCATAGGCACTCAGAGCAAGCTGTTAATCACAGTGAATTTAATGTGTTTCAGTCGAGAGATCACCCAGAGAGTACTCCAGTTAAACTGAGAGGAGCAAATGTCTCCACGTAATAGTGTACACATTACTGCCATGCCACAGCGGAATTGAATCAAACCGTATTTGATGGCTTTCACTTATGTTGCATATCTCTCCACTGCATTTATTAAAGTCATGTAGCATAAAGTTTAGTTATTAAAAGAGCCCCTTTACGCTTTTACAGCTGAATTAATTCAGTGCAGAAATGTTAGGAAGCCTTCAACTCTAATGCTTTTTGAGACACGTCACCCTGCTTCAGACCGGAAACTTTGCCAAGATGCTTATAGCAGAGAGTTCAGATATCAAATTTGAAAAGACAGGGCAAATCCCAGAACGTGGCAACAAATAGCCCAATGGCAGTGACTCACCTCTTTGAGAGGCTTATGCAAACCCAGGGGGAAGGTGATGGATTTTTTCCCTTACCTACAGTGAGCGGAGCAGATGCTGGAGAAAGATTCTGGGCGTCATGAGAAGTAAAATATGATTGCACGCGTGTGTGTGTGCGCATGAAACACTAGTTTACACAGAGTTTGGGAGTTTCAATAACTTCTAAAATACTTGGAGGGTCAAAAAGGATGAGAAGATGAAGAGCCCCTCTACAGGAAGGCTTAAAGTGTTATTTATTTTTTGACACCTTGAAGAGACAAATAACAGCGTGAATAAGATGAGGAGGGAAACTGCTTGTACTAAAAGTTCCTTGTTTGAAATTATATATATATGATTTAATCAATATTTAAATAAAAAATTACTCTCTGCAGATTTTCTTCACAAAAAAGCACATCACTTTAAAAATTTGACTTTGTGCACAAGTTAAATTTGATTAACTCAATCTGCCCTGTGCGCCGTCTTTCCGAAAAACATTTAACTTTTCTATTCGTGTCTAACCATTTTTCAGCCATATTAATGCAGGCATTGTTTATTTTGAAAAGGTCATTAGAGTTGTGATGAGAAGCGGGCTGTGTGCAGTGATTTGATTGAGGTGGTGGAGGGACTCTGGCACACTGAGTTATGGACATCCAACAGAGAGGAGCCTCTTCATTAGTGAAGTGATTAAAATTGATGGGAACCTATGGAGCTCCAGCTCCCCTGAACTCCCTGGAGCATAGCTCTCATTCCGCACTCATTTATTTGGGACTTTGTGTTGATCAATAAAAGGTGCCTGCTTCCCACCATGGGGTCTGGTTGGGGAGGGGGGAAAAACCCACTTAGGAAAAAGAGAAGAGACTTGTTTTTTTGTTGAAGACAAACATTACTGTCAACAATTCAGGCTTTAAAAAACCTTGGGGAAAACAACGCCTTTGACTGCTTTTCTCTATGTAATTTTCTTTATAGGCTGTCTATTTTAGTCACTTTGAATTTTAGACTGTTGTTTAGCAACCCACACAGACTCAAAAATGTAGTTTCAAGTTTGGTAACACTTCAACTTAAAGAAAAAAAAAAACAACAACACGTTTCAAAGAGAACAGAGACAATATGATCCACGCAGGAAGCCTCCACTTAAATGCAGTCGATTCATTCAATCGTTAAAGCTATAGTTAAAATCTTTTTAAGAGGGATTTTATGGAAATGTTATGAACTACTGAAAGCTTGTTATAGCTTTTTGAACAACCTTAGTTTGGAGAAAAATAGTTTTGTTTTTTTCTGATCAGATTGATGAGTTAATAGCTAATCAAAGCCGGAAAAATACTGGGCTGCTAAAAATCAACATGAGCTCAAAATTTGGTACCACTTCTTAATAAGGGCCCCTATATAAGTGATTTATTAATGTGTATTAAACAGGTTTTTAATGAGTTTCTAAACACTTTTTGAAGTACTAATAATTATTTAAAAAACAGTTATAAAACACTGTTCATATAGTAAAGCAGGCTCACTATTTGGCAAGTTTAAGTGCCACACTTTTATTCATTTCTTCATAGTTTAGATTTGAAATCTTAAACAGTTGTCAGTAGGTTACCTGCAAGTATGAGCATCGGTAAATACAAAGGTTTTTTTTGTGTTTTTTGGTACATAAAATTATTCAATTTAATAGTAAACTGAGCAGCTGACAATAAATTACATTTACCCAAATAAATGACAGTACTGCACTTGCTCTTGGCAAATAGTGAGCTTCCTTCTATGTATGAACAGTGTTTCATAATTGTTTTATAAATGATAGTTATTGCTTTATAAAGTATTTACAAACTCTTTAATAACTTCTTTATTAGGCTTTAATACATCCTTTACAAAGAGGGCCTTAATAATAAGTGGTACCCAAAAAAAATCATGACATTAATAGGAAAGTTATTTTATTATCCTTTAAATCTCTGGCAATTTAGCATTACATTATTATCTACAAAGAATTGTGTGATTATTTAAAAATGCAAATAGCAGCAGTCGCTAGCTGTAGCACCTCCAGCGCAGGTTGTTCAAAGGGCTATCTACAACAGGTAAGATAGTAAATGTTTACAACCCTTCTTCAAAACCTTCAAAAAATCTGAATCATCCCTTTAAGTAAGACAAACTGTAAAAAAGAGAAGTTCTTATGAATTTGATTGTTCTGATAAAGATTATCATGGTGTGTATTTGATGTATTTTTCTTTACAAAAGTTTGATTTGAAAATCACTGCAAATGACATTTTTTTTGTAGACCAATTGTTGCTTGGTCTGTAATTAATTGAACGGATAAGAACCACGAGCTTGTTATTTATCAAGAGTACAAGCTCTTTTATGGGTTATTATATTTTGCTCTGATGTGAAATACATTTATTCAAACAAATCAGCACTGTCGCAAGATTACAACAGCTCCTCACAGAAAGTGTCATATTTATTTAAAGCGTGTTAATTAAAGTTTACACAGCCTTTGTGGACAGGGTACTACACATGAAAACACAGTCGGTGAAAGGAGCAGGAATTAATTTCTGTGTATTGGACCAGAGCCAGATAATGGGCAGAGATGCTGAACAGAGTCCAGACTGTCTTTGTCTGCGTCCAGCTCTGCTCATTAGCATGGTGCTGTGCAGCTCATGGCCCATCGCTCCCCACTGCTCTGCAGGGCCTTGCCTAAACAAACAGAGATGATGTGCATCACATGTCTGATGATTGCAGGGAGAGAAAAAAAACATAAAATCAAATCAGCAGGGTTTGGAGAAGCAGCACAATATACACAATATGTTCCTTTGGAAATGTAAAATGCTGCATATAACTTATTACTGGGGATGTTCAGAACTCTAAGTATAATCTGATGCATGGTGGGTAGTATGGGGTTCAGTTTAGGACTTTCATTCAGTCAATTTCAATACATTGGGTTTCACAATAGCCACAGAAACAGAAGTTCATAGGAACAGTCAGTGTAGCCCTTTACCTAATGTTTTTGCTGGTCTATGTGTGTGAGTGCAATCTAGGTTTGACCAAAACGGCTTCAACTCATCATTTCAACGTATTTTAGTTTAAGACATTGACATTAAAGGTGGTGGGCAATATGGATTCCTTGATAGAATGCTAGGCCTTTAATTTTGGATGTCATTACCTTGGTTTCTAGTATGAGTTTTAGGATCCTTGGAATTAGTTTTGAACAGGATATGTCCCTAAATTTGATAAGGATCTTATTTTACCAGTACATCATTAAATGTCTGAACTCAAAGTGATGCAGAAAACATTCACACGTGTTTTACTGTCACTTCATTTTGCTAAGATTTTAACCCAGAATGTAGTGCACAGATACAGAGATTTAAGGACTCACGTAAGTAAAAAGTTTATTTTTCAGGTTCCACCAGGACTGGATATGGAAGGCTGCAGAGAAGGAGCCAACTTTGACCTGAGCTTGTTATTGCAGGTTTGAGGCAATGACAAAAAAACTTCTGGACTGATACACCAGACGCCAGAGTCGGAGACACTATGACTACAAGGAGGACACAAAGAGAGCACAATGTAAGTTCAATACTTTCTCTCTGATAAGGTTTTTCTGAGACTTTAGGTTGAGATACCACGAGGCATACAACATTGTAAACAAACAGTGTTCAGGTTTGACTCAGCCTTGTACGCACTAGGTGATCATCGGCTGTCATCGAAAACAGCTGTGGGCAGTTAGGCTCCGCCTGCCACTCAGGAGCTGCGAGGAATGGTTAGTGGAGAAAACATACGAACAATACGCTGGATTCCTCACAAAAAGTTTGTAATTAAGAGATTTCTTTTCTCCACTGATTGTAAAAATCCAGAACTGAGTGATGACCAGCTCTGTTAACATCTCACAGGAAAATATCTTACCAACAGAATGCTTCGTTCTCATACTGCAGGTTTACTTGTGCTTTCTAAAGTGTATGAAACGGGGGTCAGTTTTCAGCTGCCAGACCCCTGTCTTGTGAACCTTTTTTGAGTTTGGGTTTGAGAAACAGACATCCTCTCTTCTTTTGAGACTATAGACCTAAAACTTTCCTTTTTGATGAAGCTTATAATTAGGGCTGGCTTGTGTAACTCTTACCAATCTGTTTAGTTATGCTGCTATAAGCTTCGGCTGTTGGGGAACGTCCCATGATATACTGACTCACTCCCTTTGCTCTGCTGTCTTCCTTTTTTTTTTTACTTTCCATGAGTTTATATAATCACATTGCTGTCATTCACTTTTCTAGTCTGTTTGTTTCTTTCTTCCAGGGCATGTATCTTTGGCCTGATGTTGCCGTGTCTGTCTGCTTCTGCTACAGTTATCTTCCCATCAAAAGTTTATTCTCTATTGTTGCCTACTGCCTTGTTCATGCTCAGGATGAATCAAAGATTCAGTGTAATTTGTTCTAAACCATCATGTTACTGACTGAAGCAGATTAATATTGGATTGACTCGGACTGAAATGAACTGTGTGATCAGGATTTGAATTAGACCTGTTTACTTTCCCTGACTAAAACACTGTGGAGTCTTTGTTATGAATTTCTGGCATGAAAATAAACAGAATTGAAATGAGCTAAATTAAACTGAATAATGTGAAAAAAATGTCATCCCTTTAAAAAGTAAAAAAGGATACAGAAACCTCTTGCTTTAAAACTAATGCCTACTTCAGATAATAAACCAATAATGAACAAAAAAACATAAAGTCAAGTATTGTTTTAGCATACAGTAAACAACTGCATTCAATCAATAAACACCAAGTAAAATGAGAGCAGTTAAAATCTACAATAAGCTTATAATGCTTTTGTTATTAATTCACTCATTCCTGATTACACGATGTATTTTTTTTAAAGACAAACAAAATAGACATAGAGATAGGAAATATGGAGAAAAGAGCTGCAGAGGCGACTGACAAAATGCTTTTTTATCCACAAATATTTTGAAATGGATCATACATGATCATCTTTTTAAAAATATATAACTTAAAAAATATAACTTTTATTTTACATTTTTTCTGCAAAAAATTAGTTTTTTTTCCACATCTTTGAAAACATTTGTGGTGTTTGAAAACTGCTTCAAAATTAATACTTAATTTTTTGCTTTTAGCTACATTTATTGTTAGTTTTGGATTTTTTCTACGATTTTGCTGATTTTACCTTCTAGCTACTGTCCTGCTAATTTTAGCTAGTTGCTACTGTTTTGCTAGTTTTAGCTTTTATCTACTGTTCTGCTGGTTTTATCTTTTAGGTTTATTTGTTAATATTAGCTTTTATTTAGCTAATTTTAGCTGATTTTTTCAACTTCAACAATTCAGTTTCAGCTTCTCCAACTATTTCCAGCACAATCCTTTGGCTCTCACTTTCACATTGCATTTTCACATAAAATGCTAATTTTTCCGTTTTTATTATTATTACTTTTTTGTTACCTCTGCTATCTCTACTCTGCTCTTTGGTCTTTAGCTAACGAGGAAACTGAGACCTACTTTTGTGTAAGTTTTTATCCTCACAGAAGATCTGCTTTTGAACTCCAGTCTTGTCAAAATTGTAAGCTTTAGATTTGTAAACACTTTCAGATGTGAAAGCAATTGATGAATAAACATTTGCTTCTTTAAAAGCTCGCAATATCATAACCATAAACACTAAATTTGAAGTGAATTAAAACGACTCATTTTCCTTCTGCCTTGTGTTTCCTCTGTGTGGACGTTTCACCTTTCCTTGCCCCACAGATCCAAAAAGACACAAGCTTTGAGGAAAGTCTTTTTGTGTTAAAGCCTTTGACTATGTATTCTTTATGATCTCTATTCCCTCTGCTGGAGTTCAGAGCATGCATGAACAGAGGAAGGGGAAGGGTGGAATCATAACACTGATGATGAGATGACACCGAACATACTTTGGAGAGCATTTTTGATTCTTTACACATTCTCCTAAACTCAGACAAATATATCCACGAGCTAACACAGGATTCCTTTCGCCGGTTCGATGAGTAATGGTTGTTATGACAGGGAGCGGTGTCAATCAGACATGATAGCTCGGAGAAGTAAAACAAACATGAAACATGGCGAATGAAAAGAGAGTTATATAAAGCTCTCCTTGATGTTCAGCATCGTACCTCTTTACCCCTGGTGTGTCTGTTCTATAATGGCACAAAGTAGGGACGGGTTGTCGCTGTCTTTTTTATCTCCATGCCTTTTGTTAGTGTGTTGTGGAAGAAGGCAAATAGAGAGGGGAAAGTGAGGAAGGAGGAAGACGAGGAGGTTGCTGGGGATTGGACCTAGTCCCTGCACACCCAATTAAAGGAATCTTCTGCTCAAAGATGCAGTCTGCCAACATTTGCGCTGACATTTGTCTTCCTGAGTGTTGTGATTTACAGTACCATGGAGCTAAAGGCTAAATTTGCAACCGCCCAACTTCAGAGACCTCACAGTGTTGTCGGACTGCCGAGGACTGTCAGAATGGATCTGGCGGGCACAAGGCTGCTGTGATGCTTTCATTATCACATG
Source organism: Kryptolebias marmoratus (assembly GCF_001649575.2). Lineage (NCBI taxonomy): Eukaryota > Metazoa > Chordata > Actinopteri > Cyprinodontiformes > Rivulidae > Kryptolebias > Kryptolebias marmoratus. The sequence goes on along the minus strand of NC_051440.1, from coordinate 14,418,942 downwards.
CAGAAGCGTTACAGAGTTGGCATATTTTGCTCACAGATGAGTCATAGATGAAAATTTTCCTAATATGCGGTTTTTAACGTATTGTTCTCACCAGCTTGACAGGAGCATGGCATTAAAATTAAATCAAAATGAAAAGACAAAATTCAAATTTTTGTTTCATGTAAATTTTACGCCATCCCATCGAACTATTGCTTCAAAATAAAGCTTTCATTTAGGTTTTTCCTGGTGAAACTTTCTAACTGTGGCAGAAACCTGCAATTATTTTGGTGATCTTTTGATATTTAGCTTTTAGAGCAAAATTTTATTATTTTTACAGCTCTTTCCAACTCTCACCAAAAGTTCTGTTTTCAACAGAACTGAGCTAAAACTTTCATACTCTTCATCCAGGAAATCTTCTGGATAGTTTCAAGCCTTATTTGTTGCTGAATGTTTTGTAATTATTGAAAGAAGAATGTTGTTTGCAGCTTTTTGCAAGCAAATATGATTCTGTGTATCATAAAACACATTTTGTAATCATTTGATGTGTTGCTTTTACATGAAATTATTCTTTTATAAGTTTTATTACCCGTCGCTGTAAGACGAAAGTGAATAATGTTTTTGCCCATATTTTCTGTTAGCAAAATATCTCATGAACTATTGGACAAATTTTAATGAAGCTTGCAGAAAGTAATCATTGGATATACTTCTATAAATTAGTTGTTTTGTTTTTTTTAAACCAGCCCATTTCAAGATGGCCTCCTCAACCAACTGACCTTATAAAAAAACAAAAATGGCTGCAACTCAATCAGTTTTTCAGATATTCACTTAAAATTTGATGTGGTAGTAGCTGAGACTGATTCCTAGCACATATTCTGAGCATTACATTGTGCAACCTCTTTGCTTAACCCTCCCTTGGCCTCTGGGTCAAATTGACCTGAAGTTACAAGGGCTTCTCTTGCTCTCTTCAATTATGAGTTCTTCAGGAGGGTTAAATTTTTGCCCTTAGCTATTTGGAGTCAACTCTCTTTACCTCTTAGCAAAATACCTCTCGAAACCCTGGACTGATTTTAGTGAAACTTTCAGAAAATAATCATTCAATATACATCTACAACTGATTACGTTTTGAAGCTATCCAATTTCAAGATGCCCACCACAACTCCCTGAACTTCAAAGACACAAAAATGGCTATAACTCAAGCAGTTTTACAGATAATGTACTAAAATTTGTTGTGGTAGTAGCTGAGAGTCATCCTCAACACATACTTTGAGCACTATTATATTTTGCGAGATCTCACAATATTGCAAAGACAAGAAGCTGTATGCAGATTTGATGCTAGGATCCTTCAATGAAGAACAGCTGTATCTTCACTCTAAACTGACTTATGTGGCTCTTGTTGTTTGTGTTCATATGCATTTATTAACTCATAGAATATTCCATCATGCAAGTTGTTTTTCTGTGTCCCATGAACCTTGAAAACACAGCCCATCTAATTGATATCTCCCTTCCCCAGACACTCCTTTGATCTATTCCTGTGGGACTTTTTTTTTTTTTTTTTGACACACTGGATTCTCTGATAAGCCCTAAAACCATGCAGCTATTACACTCCTGTGTAATTACACCAAAAGCCTTGACCTTGTTCTGATTGTACCTGCCTCTGTGCTTTGCCTCAGAACACATTTTTACTAAGACACGTTAAACATATACGAGAAGAAAAAGGAAAAAAAAAAAAAATTATCCGGAAGCGTTTATTCGGAACTCGAATTGACTAAAGGATCTGTATGGCTGTCATTGAGTCACAGGTTTCGCCGTCCCCCAGCAGCCCATGCACACAAGCGATCTCACAAGGTGAGCGGACGCTGGATAAGGAGACTGCCTTGCGGTCAGCTGGGAGGTGGCGGGCCTCAGGGAAAAGCTCTTAACTTCTGTCAGGCACAAATAACCACGCCATTTTTCACTTCCTGACTTTTAACTGAGACAATCATTCCAGTCCCTTGTCGTATGAACTCTACATACACGCCATGAGTCAATGCTGACTCTGTCAGCAAGAAGTTCATATTAACATGACAATCTTTAACTTTCTTTCTGTTAGGGAATAATTCACTCACAGTTGAGTATTTTGGAGTGTTTGTCAAAATGTAATATCTGTAACTACTGAATGCATCAGTGTATAATTTAGTAACTTAGAAGACATGAAGAAACTACGGCTGTCTTTGTCTTTGAGGCCATAATGTATGGACCAGTTATGGAAAATAATTATTAAAAATCAACAATCGAAAACCAAAGGTGAGCGATATTGTTTTTGCCTGTGTGTGTCTGTGCATGTATTTGCATGTAGTTGCTGAACGTGATTAACATTTGGAACCAACTTCATGCAAGATGGTTGCCAGAGCCAATATATCATAGAAAAATATTAAATTCATATATAATTCCGCCAGTTTTACAGATATTGTGCTAAAATTTTGTGTGGTTGGAGCTGAGAGTCATTCACAACACATTCTCCAAATATTTTATTGCATAAGATCTTAAAACTTTAGCATTACCTGTATGAGTCAACTCTGTTTGTCTGTTAGCAAAATATCTCATAAATCACTGCATGGGTTTTAATAAAACTTTCAGGAAATTATCAATCACTATACATTTACAACTGATTACATTTTAGAGTCAATACAATTCAATATGGCTGATAGAGCTAATCAGAATTAGCTAACTCTAAAATGGGTATAACTCAGTCATTGTTACCAATACTGAGCTAAATTGTGATGTGGTAGTAGCTGAGAGTTGTTAGCAAAACATACGCTGAGAGTCACATTCAGTGATATCACATGCGATTGTGCATAACATTACTTTTAAAAGTTTGACCACAGTTTTGTTGTTTTCTAAAAAGAAGAGGATTTGTCTGAAACTCTGGCATGAAAGATGGCAGGTGATATGTGTTTCATCAAGGAATGCTAGGACTTTTTTTTGTTTGTTTTATTTAGTTCTTAATCTGCAAATAACTTCACAGCATGAACAAAAACGTCAGTGTTTTTTTATGTTGGTCTATTACCTCCTGTATTTTCTTGCTAAAGCCTTCATAAAAATTAGGAATTTGGAGACTTTGAAGTTGTAAAGCAAAATCATCCACAAGTTCTTCAGACGTATTTACATCTTTGAGGTGATGTTTTAACAGACTGAGTCTGAGTGTGAAGAGAGTGATTACTGTGGTCAAGTTGCTGCTAGGTGGTGCTAGTGGTGCTGTCTCTGAGGGAAACCTTACACAGCGAGTGAAGCAACACTGTGCGTATGTATTTACATGTGCATGTATTTGTATAAGTGTAGAGCCATACAGCTTGATTTTTATTACAGGATTTTTCCATGCTTGATTTTTATTCACTGTTTATCCATACAGTGAATAAAAATCAAGCATGGAAAAAAATTACTGTGCCTTAAATGTTTGCTGAAATAACAGCACTTTTGATTTACCTCCCAGGCCTGCGGTAGTGCTGCGCTGATTCCTAACGTGAGAGCATAGTACTAGAGTGCGAGCCCCTGTGCTCGTGTTTATTGCCATACATCACATCATTTACCACTTTGAACCATCAGAAATGTGTCACTCAGTCTCTCTCTTGATACCTTCATGTGTCAGGCTGAAATCATAAATACAATCATATCCCCGATGTTGGCTCTTTATTCTGTCAACCATTTCAAAATGTGGCTAAGCCTCTTCATTTCTGACACATGAATAAGTGAGAGGCCATTAATATGTCTCTTTCATTACACTCTGCCACTCTGCACTGCACATGAGCACGCAAAGAACTGTGTGTTAGCCGGGCCTGAGGTTTTGATGTTCGATTTGTAAAGCAACAAAAATATGTTATCGTGTCTGCATTGGAAAAAAATGTCTTTCTGAGCATTTGTATTTTCTTATATGAAGAAAGACTAATATGCTTCATCCCACATGTGATTTTAAAATTAATATTACAAATATTCTAAAACTAGCAGAATTTAAAGCCTACCGTTTCTTGAAGGAATGCATATCACCCACACTGCTTTGCCAGAATAGAGATCATCTTATGACGAGTAGGGATGGAGTTGTGGCCATTTTGGTCAAACTTTATGTGCAATCTTGTGCAATATTGCAAAATCCTGTGAGATGGAGTAGAGCTCAAAGCATATATTGATAATTACTCTCGGCTTCTATCACACCAAACTTTATAGCCATTTTTGTGGTTGCAAAGTTTGCTTAGCTGCGGCGGCCACCTTGAATTGAGGTGACTCCAAATGTTAAATAATGATAGATGTACATCCAATGATTACTTTCTGAGAGTTTCGTAAATATTCATTCAGTGGATAATGAATTATTTTGCTAACAGATAAACAGGGTTGATGCCAATAGTTAATGCTAAAGTTTTAAGGAAGGATTTTACGCAGTACAAAGTGCTCAGAGTCTGTGTTGGGGATGACACTCTGCTACTACCACAACAAAATTTTAATTCACTATCTTTAAAACTGACCGAGTTGTAGTAATTTTTCTGTTCGCTAAGGTTGCTTAGCTGAGGCGCCCATCTTGAATGGGGTTGAATCCAAAAGGTAATCATTTATAAATGTACACCAAAGGATTACTTTCTGAAAGTTTAATTAAAATCCACCCAGTGGCTCATGAGAGATTTTGCTAAGAAACTAACAAACAACTACATGCACGCAGATACAGGCAGAAACCTTACTGCCCTTTCTTAGAGTGATAAATGTGATTTCTAGGAAGAATGTTGATTTTTTTTCCCGATAGCCCTGCCATTTGACAAACATCTCTTTTTCCTTCTTCTTTTTTTATCAGCACTTCTAAGACAAGATTAGAGGGTAAACTCATCAGTCTCCTTGGCTGTTGTCTGATAAACTTTTTATTTGAAGGGTGTCCTGTCTTGTGTTTTTGGTGTCTTCCTCCAGTGCACTCCTGATATGAAATATAGTCTTACGTAATGAGGGAGAAAAATAGAGCGGCGTTGCACCCCTGAGCCAGTGTCAGCTTAATCAATCATCTGATCACGCCAGGCATGCTTACTCTGCTCGCTTCACACCCAACACATCCTTCCACCTTCTCAACAGTGTGACAGCAGCATAATTCATTTTAATTCAGAAATTAAAGCGGCACTATTAAACTTGTCCTTGCACTGTTTTTTTTTTTTATGTCTGAACACGGAGGGTGTGCGTCTCTGCATATTCTTATCGCACGTCTGTTTCGTGGGAGCAGTCTTTTTTTTCCCTCCTATTTCATAAAATCATTGGACAAAATGTTTATTGGTGCCATAAAAGTTGTTCAGCAGTTTGATTTTCTTTTATGAACCGTGTTGGCAGTTGTTTCATGCAGTGTAGCCTTTTCTGCTCATGTCTCAAGTTGAAGTTGCGCAGCCTTTTTGCTGAACGTGCAACAGGCGCTGAACGTGAGTGTAGGGTTCACGCTGTCGTACTGCTCTGAGTCAGGAGGTCAGGGAAATCTGGAGGAACTAAAGCTGAGCAGAAGGAATGGAACTTGGCCTCTTCGCTTGGCAGCGAGAGATTCCTTTTGGCTCTCTGTCAAAAAAGTCAGCCTTCTGCACGGAGCAGCTCCAAAAGTTACATCATGCTCTTCTTGATGACTAACATGCAGCGCTGCTATAATGGAAACATAAAAATTGAATCTGTTTGACTAAATTCCTACATGGTACTAGTCCAGACATAAAACGCTACATATTTTTTAGCACTTCATATTCAGTCTTCTGTACTTTTATATGGATTCAGTCGATGCTTGATTTCAAAGCATAATAATACAAACCGTAACTACAGCAAATCTTGGAGAATACAGTGGGGAACACAGAACTGAGGAACCCTCCAGTTCAGGAGTGTGTACAAAGTGCATCTTTGCTACATCTATGTAGAATAACAAGGTTAGCGGCCAGGTGGTGTTAATCAAATGTTGTTGTTGAATAACTGATCATTGTCAAGTGTTAGGAGCTTCATAAAAGCAGATGTTTGGCTAGCTTGCATGATCTGGAGCATTTGGTGCCAAGGAGGAAAGGCATCAGCAATGATGTCAGAGAAGCAACTGTTGCTGCCCATCAATCTGGAAAGGGTTAGAAGGCAATTTCCAAACAGCCTGGAGTCCATCGTTCCACAGAGAGAAAGAATATTTACAAGTAAAAAAACATTCGAGACAGATGCCAGTCGTTGCGAGATTAGATGTTCCAGCAAGTTCACCTTGAGGTCAGCCTGAACGAGGCACAGAGAAAATATGGAAACACCTCGACTTAGTATTTGAAGCTTCGAAGTTCATCCTAATACAATAAAAACACATCGTATTGCACAGCGCAACATTTGAAAAAAAGAAAAAAAACTACTACAAAAACAAACACAGTAAAAACCCCAACTGTGAAGCACGGTGGTGGAGGGCGGATGATATGTCCTGAAATGGCTCAGTCAAAGTCCAGACCTACACGTGATTAAACCTTAACACCTGGTTTGCACTCACCATTCACTGCCTCACAAATGATGTCTCACGCCAAAACTGGCCTCACAGCAACAGTCGTGTTGTTTTGTGTCACTCCCATTTTTGTAACTTGTCGCTGCACTGCACAAGGGGTGCAAACTGTAAACAGGAACAGGAGCAGGGCAGAACCTGCAAGCAGATTTGTTGCTACGTCTATACAACTAAAGAAAACCTAAAAAAGGTCCAATCATTACAGATATTTCATAAACTTCAAAAAACTGCTTAGATAAGTTGAAAATGTTATTACTTACATTTTATGTGCACAGCTGTTCTTCTTATACCATTCTGCAACATCTTTGTAATTTGTTTCCCCTATTCTTTATAAAGAGACCTGCAGGGAGAGCCGCATGTCTGAAGGGCAGGTATAAACGGCAGCTCTGCTCTCATGATGTCACAGTTCGCACAAGACCTGAGTCAGGTGACATAGTCTCACCTGAACAGAGATATACACAAACTAATATCCCAAGAACACCAAGAACTAAAGTAATATTGTAAAGAAGAGTGGACTAAATGCCTCCTTAGCCATATAAAAGACTGTTACAATCATTTAAAATATAATTACTTCAAGTTATTGCTGCTAAGGTTCAATCTATTGAATTAAAGCATGCATTTAGTTTTTTCTGCAAGCTGGCTTTGGTTTTGTAAAATAAACATTAATGCCTGATTGTATGTCATGCTTTTCTTTTTCTTTTGTTTATCTGAAGTTGTATCGATCTTTTGTTAAAACCTGATAAAGACCAGATGATTTTTGTTTCATTTTTATACCCAACACACAAAAAAATATTTTCATTACGACCATCACAATTTTCCAAATGAAAAGAGAACACATTAAAAACACATTGCTAAAAGTATATTACTTTCATTTCTTTCAAATGGCAGCATGTTGTTGTGTAAATAGGCCTGTCAGATTCATTCCCCAGATACTTGATTGCAATGACTTTTTATCAAATTATAAAACTGCTATGGATTTAGTTGCACATTTTAGTTTTCAGCAAAACACAAAACAACGCTCTAAATAACACTAAGCTTGTGATTTAGGAAATTGGAATAAAATATATGGTCAGATGTTTGATGGCACTAATTTAAAACTCTTGATGGTAAAATGTAAACAGAAAAAGATTAACAGAAAAAAATGTTAATAATTTATGACAACTGTATGGCACTCTATGTAAATTATATTGTTTTGGCCTTTTTTGTCTCAGTGTGGCTAAAGCATCGGTTCCCAAAGTTGGGACTGAGGCCCCTTTATGTGTCACAAAACATCAAGTTTGGTGTCTTGAGATGATTTATTTCTAGAAACAAACTTAAAATGGAAAATTATTGTACATTACATTTTTGTGCCATAATTGTTGTGAGAAATAAAGTATGTTGCAATTAGTCAATAAAAATAGTATAATGTTTTTTTTGCCATTATAACCCTTGTTTAATTAGCCTAACTGTAATGTTTGCTGACTATAACCAAAGATATTTGGAGTTACAAGTTTCTGTCCCAATTATTTTGTGGCACTGAAGCTGAAAACGTTGGAAACCATTGGGCTAAATTTACATTGTGAAGAGTAAAATGGGATTACTAATTCACTAAATGGACTTTGAAAAAAGTAACCAAAAGGACAAAAGGCATTTTTTTCTTCTTTTAGAAACATAAATCTATTAACAGTTTTATTCTGAAACACCTATTTGTATCTGAAGATAGAAAAAATGAAACCTACTGTCTTTACAGGAACATTTAACTTAGGTCATACTGGCTGTTCTGCTCGTCTTGCCTGTGATCAGTATGGGTCTGTGCTTGAAGGGCAGAACCATGTCAAAGTCCACGTGTACCGCTTTGAAGAGACAGGGTTCTGTCTGCAGCCTGTCCTGCTGCTGATCACATGCAGAAAGCATGGTGCTTGCATTTTTTTTTTCTCCCTAATTTCTTCTTTGCACAACAAGCAGGACACAGAAGCCATTTGCGTGCGTGACGTTTAATACCAGGGTGTTGGATCTTAAATCGTATCCTTAGCAAACTGCTGTCAAGCCGCTCTTTTATCAGGCAGAGCGGAGAGCTGCATGTTATTGTGTGAATTAAAAGAGTTCTTTCATCAGCTCCACTCACATATTCAGCCCGCTCCTCCCACAGGATGGTGAAGATCATGATGATGAAGATGATGATAGTGATTTTTTAATGAAAATAATGAACTGACTGCTGATTATCCCTGCTTGAATTCTTGACGGCTATGACTGGAAGAAGTCTACAGACTGTTCTGTGAAGGCACTGAAGGAATTTGCATTGAATATTTCATGCACCTCTGCAGCTTTTGACTGAGTTTGCAGACAGAGTGATCAAAATAGATGGATGCAACTGGAGTTTGTGGTCAAAAATAAATAACCCCAACTACTGAAAATAACATTAGGGGCAATCTGATGCAATTGTGTGATAACTCGCATGATCTTGCATGATCTGTCAGCACTTGGAGTATGTGTTGTAAATGACTGTCAGCTACTGATACACCAGATTTTAGCTCAACATCTGTAAAACTTACTGAGGTACAGCCATTTTGCTAAAATCAGTTAGTTTGATAGCTATCTTGGCTTAACTCCAAAGGTTAGTCAGTTGTAGATGTATACATTACTTTCTGATAGTTTTACTGAAATCCATCTAGTAGCTTGTGACAGACAGATAGGGTTGACTCCAAAGGTTAATGCCAAGGTTTTAAGCAAAGATGTCGAACAATGTGTTGTGCTAGAGCTATGTGTGAAGAACATTGTACAACAGGCTGAGTTATAGCAATATTTAGCGTTTTCTAAAGTCAGCTCTGGTGACATCTTGAATTGGATCGAGTCCAAAAGGTAATCAGTTGTAGACGGCAGGCCAGTGATTATTTTCTGATCAATCATCTGCAAGTCTGACATCTGCATTGACTCTGAACTGGGCCGACACTGGATAGTTTTCCAGAACCAGCCATCGGTCCATGAGATATCTTGCTATCAAACAGACAGAGTTGATTCCGATACTTCTGCTGTCAGTCGCACTTAGAGTACGAGTTGGGAATCAGTCTCAACTACTACCATATCCAATCTTAACTCAATTTCTGCAAATAAATAAACAAATAGATACATAAAATAAAAAAGTCTGAGTTACAGCCTTTTTTGTGTTTGATGTGGTGGCCATCTTGAATCGAGTTCCAAAACTTAATCAGTTGTAGCTAGATGACAACCCATACTTCTGAAAGTTACTTTAAAACGTATTCAGTGATTAACGAGCTATTTTGTTAACAGCCAAGACAAATGAACACACACTCAGACAAAAAAACATTATCGCTCTTTTAACTTCGGAAGAGGGCGATAAACATGCTGCTGTAATGCAGGCTATACTTTGACTATTGTTGCAATACATGACTGGTATTACCACAACATGACAAACTTTACATATATAGAATATGATTTAAATGCAAATAAGTGGTGGAATATTAATTCCCCCATGTTATAAAACAGCATCTTGGATGACTTTCAGGCCTCCATCTATTCTTCGGCTATTGACAAGCTCTCCCTTTCCAGCCTACATGACTGGGAGCCTCTCACCAGCGCCCCTAGTGGACAATCAAACCTAACACACCCACCTCCAGACACACTCGCATTTCTCATTTCATACTTCTGCTCTAAATTAGATAGCAAGACGTACAGTGTCGGAGCTCCACAGATCAGCAAGAGAATTAGTTTGAAGTGTTAGCTGTATTTGAAAACAGTGAATCCTGAAATTCAACATGGAGTCCCCCCCAGATCCAGCGAGCGACCCGGGCAACAGCGCCTCGGAGCCGGCTACCCCGGTCAGGGAAACCCCGGTAAACCTGGAGACGCTCCGGAAAGCGGACCATCCAGCGGCGCCGGTTCGGAAGCAGACCTGTTCGAGCACCAACAGAGGTAAGCGGGCAGCGGCTAGTTGTTTTTTTTTTGTTTTTTTTTTTAATGGCTGTAGAAGACGAAAGCAATCGAGGAATTTTTTTTAATTTTTATTTTTACTTCAATATAAATCAAACCGCAACCTCATATTAAAAAAACAACAACAACAATAAGCGTACCTCGTCTAGATTCCACCCGGCTGCACTTACAGTTCGCTTTGCCCCGCTTGGTTGCAGGTAATTATTGCTTTGGTGTGTGTGTGTGCGTCTGAGTGCGTGCATGTGTGTGTGTGTGCTTGCCACTGACAGCCAAAATCATGGGGGGGGGGCTGATACGGTCACAGATGTCACATTTACTCCTGACTGCAAGATTATTCAATTATCCGGGAACTCGGAAATAACAGGATCTCCTCCTGTCGCTGCTCGCTCCGGCGCAATATTGTCAAAGTGTCCAAAGTGAACTTTAGGAAACTGTGATCGATCTGCGTGTCCCCTTACGATTCCACAGACACACACACGCACACACAGCTCGCAGCGCCGTCTGGTTGGATCATATATTTTTTTTCTCTCTACATCTTTTATGCTCGCAGATCGTGGAGAAGATGAAGCTGGGGGGGTGTTTATTTCCTGCAAAAACAACGAACTGTAGGGAGATCTCTTGCAATGCAATGTGTTCAGACAATAACGCTCCACTAGCCTGCAGATCAAACCATGAAATGTCTGCGTGCATGGCTGCATTATAGTTATTCTTCCCCCCCGCACCACCACCTCAACATGATTTATCTATCACGTCCCGTCCATGTTGTACAGTACAAGACAGTGTTTAACCACACCCCCCTCCTCTCCTCGACTGTCTCCTGCACAGACTGAAGCTCGCACAAGTTCAAAGAAATAATCTTTTTTTTTTTCCTTTCTCTCTCCCTCTCTCTGCCGATTCCTCTCACAGGCAGGGCTGATCACAACCCACTAATGCGAGCGGTTGTAGATGAGAGGAATAATTCACCGAACGGCGCTCCTGCACAGAGCCCCCCCACCCCGCGCTCAAAAGCGAAGGGGGTATATTTAGAATGTGATATGGTGAATGTGGAATGTAAGCTGGTTATGTAACAGGTTTAGCCATAAACAGAGGCGCGCAACTGAGAGCAGAAATCATCGCCGCGGATACCCCCCCCCCCCCCCC
>NC_051440.1:14376959-14407389 GCF_001649575.2 Kryptolebias marmoratus | reverse complement strand
CACACACACACACACACACACTTTAAAGACTACTTTACCCACTTCTCACCTCAGTTGCGTAGAATAATCATAATAATGACGCCAAAAAAGGGACTGTTTAGCGCGTGTTTATCCACCACTTCAGCGCAAACTGAGGCGACTTTGTGGGCTGGCACGCACAGCCCGAGCGCTTATGTAATACAGAGGGGGGGCTGAAAGACAGGTAGTTCCTGGATTGATTTATTTGTTTTTTCTTTCTTTCTCTCCCCCCCTCACAAGTCTGACTTTTGAGACACTCCTAACCTGCTGACCCATATTCACCCCACCCTTTTTTATGCACATGGATCCAAGTGTGTCTGGGAAAGAGAAAGGCAGGAAAAAGAACGCCTTTGCTCTGTTATGTAATGTTGAATGGGTGAAAAAAAAAAAAAAATCAGTTGGGACAATCTCTGCACTGTTACAGGAGCGTTCTGTTTTTTTTTTTTTTTCCTTCACTAAAACTTTATTTTGCCTCCTTTATAAAACAGCAGCAACACAAAACAGCAGTGTTCGGTGGAGACTGTTAGCAGTGGAGAGTTTAAAGAAAAGTTTTGAAAACTTCTTCAAGGACTTTATGCAAGTCAGTGTCTCCCTTAAAACTAAACTGCTACAATTTTACATGTGTGCACCGTGAAAAAGCAACTCATTTTGCACGTAACCCAGTTTTTGACTGTTGAAAAGGTGCTTTTTTTGGCAATGTAATAATACAGAAACATTCATAGCAGAAGAAAATGATGCTTTCATGCAGAAAAGAAGGTTTTTATGTAAAAAAAAATGTTAGGCTTGTTCTGTTAAGACAGGGCTCTGCAACCTGCGGCTCTGGAGGTTTTCGTAGCTTCGACCAAAACAAACATGAACTGAATAATATTTATATTTATCACCACGATAGCGACAAAAAGCAAAAGAAATAAATGCAAGTCCCGATGATGAAACCAAGAATTAGAAGTAAAACTTGATAAAAAAAAAAACTTTAAATGAAGTTTGAGGTAAATGAAGGTCTCTGCCGTTGTGAGAGGAAATTTATCACAACTGGATGTCCAAAAACTTGGCCTAATTTCTATCTTCGCTCGAACTATATACTTCATTATTTCAAATGGGATGCACAAACTAATTTTCCACAACTATAGAAAAGACTTATATAGGCCTGTGTAGATTTTATTAAAAGGATTTACACAAGAAGATGTTTCTTTTTCATTCTTAGTAAGAGTTTTTTTCCTTTTTCTTTTTTCTCAGTAACTGTCAACAGTTTATTATAGGTTTTTGTTTTCATAATGTCACAAACTATAGTTTTTTTTTATATTTATGTAACACATAATGAGTTGTGTTATCTTTATTTCTAGCTTCAGGTACATTTTGTGGATTTGGACACATTTTATTTGGTGGGAAAAGGAGCAGGAATGGTTCTTTTGATCTTAAAAATTTCAGTCTTTTGTGTTAAGAGGGCACTGCAGCTGGTTGTAGTTAAATTGAGAAGATCCTAAACACACACACACACACACACACATATATATATAAAAGTTTAGGAAGTTTGTTTTTAGGATTACAGTTCGACTTTCAGAGTTCAGCTTTTCAGGCCGAAATGAACATCAGAGAAGCTGCAGACACTGTTTTTAAGCAGAGTTTTTTTTTCCCTCCTCTCTTTTCACAAGCTGTATTAGACTTTCCGAGGATGCACATTTCTTATCCTGCATACTGAGAGTTTACTGTTTTAACCCTGAGGGCTAATACCTTTTAAGTACAGTAGAGAAGGGCTGACTTCAGCAAAAGCTCTGCAGCAATATAAGACTTGAGTGGGTCAGAAAAAAAAGGTCATTAAAGGGCTGTGGGGATCATTATTGGAGGGGAGAAGGAGTTTATCTTTATATTGGAAAATTTCTTCGCAGATTTGGTGACAGTCAATATAAAATATAGTCAATATAAAAGGTGCGAAGGTAATGCGCTGTGGAAAGGTGTGAAACGTCCCAACTGCACCGGAATACGCTAAAGCCACACATCAGACTTTTTCATCCGTGGGTTTGTTTGGATGCTGCAGCTGTGTTTTATTTGTTTTATTTGTATTTTATACGGCTAAGAGCTTTTTAACATTTGGAGTGTGATGTGGTTTAATGTAGAGGAGATTATTGCAGTGAGTTTTGTAATTTGGCTTGTCTCATTGATATATTTAGAATAAAGAAAGAAATCTATACAAAACATTCCTTAGATTATGTCAGAGCATTTAAAGTTATTTTAGAGCTTTATCAGATTTTTTTTTTAATTTCTATTTCTTTTGCTTAAAATTAAAAAAAAAAAAAAGAAAAGCAGTTTTGGGAGTTAGTTTCACAGTATGAAAGAACACCTGACGCTGCAGTTAAAACATTTATTCCTCTTTTAATGAGCTTTATCTTGCAGTTTTATTTTGGGGCTGTGAAATTGGAGCTCTCAGCTAAAGTGGCAGAATTTATTCAGTTGTTGTTTTACACAAGTTGGATGAGGGGCAAGGATGTGAAGTTTTTTTTTTTCCCCCTTTTTTTTATACACAAAATCTCAAGAAGCTGTTGGCACAGGGGTTGCGTGCCACTGGAGCGGACAGTAGCATTATTGTGGCTTTGGCATTCTCGAATTCTGTGAATTAGGGCTCTCTTCCGTCAGGAGAGCACGGAGGTACAAACACCGGCTTATAGGTTAGCCTTCAGCTTGGACAAATCCGGGTTGGGAACTTCAATACGTGTGGCCTTTTTTTTCCTGGCTGAATCTCTGTAACCTTCAGTTTTGGTCATTTCAATTAATAAATACAGCTGATATTACTGTTTTATTGTTACCTGTCACACATTTGTATTCAACCAATAAGGCATTTATTGTCCTGAACATGAAACTGTTGCATGAACAGTAACATCTTATCAGTGTTTCAAAAATTCAAACAATACTTATAAAGTACGGTATTTATCTTAAAATTGTCCATCACTTTAATTTATCAAGTCTGGCGTAAGGCTCTTTATTTTGGTGGTAATTAAAAAATAAAACACAACACCATAACAACAGTACAACCAACTATATTCTTCCTGAGAATATGTTTGATAAATATCTCTTTCAGGCATTCTGCCTTGTCTCAGCTCGCTGTTACTGCCTTGACTTACCTGTAAGTTAAGTTAAAAAATGTCGGCTTATTTTGTGTAAGTTGTCAGTGCACTCAAGTTTTATGTTTTATGCTTTCAGTATTGTCATAAAAACAGGAAACAAAATGTAAAACATAATAGAACACCATAACTGTGAACATGATTTTTGCCAAAGTGACCAATAATGCAGATGAAAACTAAAATAATAAAGTAATTCTTGCTTCTTCACGGCCTTACACATTTCCAAAGGTGTGATCTGCTGGGGTGATTTGTCACCTGAATTTTTGTCCAAGGTTTGCAGCTCTGCTTGCTGATTCTAAATCAGTTATTTGTGCATGATGATATTCATTGACTAATTTTTTTTTTTACTTTCTCTTCTGCCTATAGCAGATCTTAACCCTCCTGAAGCCCTCAAAAGAGAGGGAAATAGAGAGAGATAGAGAAGCCTTTGCAACTTTGGGTCAATTTGACAGAAACATCTTCACACGTAAAAGTCTTCAATAAAAATTCCCCTCTGGGACTAGTACATTTATATAATTCGATTTTCATTTAGTTATATAAATGAAATATAATAATTTCATTACACTGCATGGAAGGAGAGGTCAGCTGTCTTAAATCTGCTGATTCTTTCTTTGTTAATTGACTGATTCAGAAATTCTGCAAAAGTTTCTAAACTCAGCCAGACCCTGATCAGGGTCACGGGGGGCAGGAAAGGTCAGTAGGCCAACACAGGCCCGAAACAGAGACACCCGAGTCATAAAAAAAAACATCCACTCCTAAAACCCCACGATCAATTTATTATCACCAACTGACCAAGCTTTCAAATAAACAACAACAAAAAAAAGAAAAGAAAAAAACTAATTGAAGGAAAAACAGCACATTGGATTCTTGAAAAGCTGGAAGAGTGACATTTTTTGATTTGATCATAAAAATAATTATCTAATTCATTTTTATATAGTAGAATATAAAGCTAATATATCTCAACTTCGTACTTCAGTGTTTAATCAAAGTGCTCTCAACTGTCTTTTTTTGAATTCCCGAAAAATCCATATTTATTGGTTTATTTTTTAATTAGGATGCTAATGTATTCTGGTTTAACTAACAGATGTTTCAGTTTAGTTTGTGTTAAAAAGCAATACTTTGTACCTCAGCTTGTGAGACTTCAAGTCCCAGTGATAGCTAAAGTTTTTCAGAAAGGTGAGGTTTGTTGGGCAACTTTCATGCACTGTGGCTTCAGGAGGGACTAGCAGGAGTTAAAGATATATATTTTTTAAATGTATTATTGATAGTGAAGCATTTGTTCGTCCTCTCGAGTGAGGGAATTCAGTATTGTTCTAAAAGGTTAGATTTGAGCTGTTGCTGTGTTTGTCATAAAAGAAGCTGCATGAAAGAACGCTACAAGAGTTTTGCTTTAGGAAAATGCTTCGTAGAACCTCGTCTGTTGCTCCTCAGCTCACAAAACACACAAACACCGACAGAGCATTGCATGCTTTTTGCAGTTTACACCAACATGATGATGATGCTTATGCTGCATCTACGGCTTGAGTTCAGATTTTGAGCCCTGACTTTTTCGATACACATTTGACCAAACAGCCTCAAGTTTCATGTGAGTAAAACATGCATTAAAGCCAATTATGTCCAGACCTCCAGCATTTGCAGTTTTCTAAATAGGGTGTAGAAAACCTAATTTACCAATATCTTTTTAAGTGATGCTCATGTGCATTTAATCAGAGCACTTTTTTTTCCTAAAGCGTGAGGGTTGTGTGAGTTGCTTGTGCTGCCACGATACAAAGCAGTTCACTGCAGAACCCAGTTTGAAAAGTTCACAAGTTAAGTGTTTCTACTTCATCTCGACCAGAGAAAAACAAAGCGCAAACACTGCGGTGTTGTGTTGGGGACTGTAGATTTATCTTAGGTGTAATTTGAGCACAGTTACGTGTAAGCTCTAATAGGCACTGCTGATTAAACAAACTTAAGAAACTTTACTGAGACCAGTCGTGGAAGTTTTATTCCTGTGGGATGGTTTATTTAGGAGTTTGAGTCACAAGTGACTTAACTGGGGCTGGCGAGGAAATTTCAACTGGTGACAGACACCAGATTTGATTAGAAATCTCCAGTGGTGAATGAAGGCTTAGATCTATGGCCCATTTACAGAAGCTTGTATCTCAGATAGAAACATTTGAATAGTTCTGACCGGAAATACTCCAGATGCATTATTGGAGGGCGTTAAAGGAGTCTAAATTTAATGTGGTACACTGTGACCTATAAGTGCTCGTGATGCTTGGCTTCGTGCTGCTCTGCGCCTCTCTGATATGAAACGGGTCCCTTAGAAGAAACCAAAAAGAAAAGAAGTGGCGAGAGCGGTGTAAGGGATCACTCTGAGGATTTCTTATGTCACATCAAGCGCCAAGCCTTTCACATCTCCTCTATTGTGGATGGTGGAAAGCCCCAGAGAAGGGGAGGGGGAGGGGGGGGTGAAAGCACCGTCACATGGAAAACCCTGGTGCACAGGAAGTTTGACCCTGTAGGATCTTTCAAACTATCTCTCCTTTGCCTTTGAACAAAAGGAAGCGGAACACGTAGAGTCTTGCTGCTTGACACCGAATGTGAATTTCCCTGTGATTCATAGTGTCTGCACAGTCAGAGAAAGTGTGCTTTTTAAGACAAAACCTTTACCTCCTCGTGCGGGCTGCAAAACACTGACATGAAGTTGAGAGAAAAATCCGGGTGATCTTAGCCTCTGAGGTTCTTCCAGACGCTGTGCACGAGTCTGCTTTAAAACAGGAGGAAGGAACATCTAAAGTATATTATTCAAGAAGCACACCCCAAGAACCTCTTAACTGTTATTTATTTTGCTTTCTGTAGGTTAAATGGCTCTCTCCGTAGCCCTACTTCAAGGACTCTGTTGAGGGCTGGAACATGGCTTCTGAATAAAATAAAAATGAACATGTTTGTTGCAAATATTGACCAGAATAAGAACTGTGACAAGACGGAATATCCAGTGCTTTCTACTCTGCTTCGAATAATAATTTAATTTGGGAATGTCTGCACTTATCTATTTTCAGGGTGTTTTATAAAGATAAAATGGTGCCGTAGACAAGAAAGAGTGCTCACAGAAACTACTAACTGAAGCGTCAGTCGGGAAATATTTGTGATGTTACTTTTTAAGAGTCTGCAGCATGATTTCACAGTCGGCTCGAGTCGGCATGACATTCTGACAGTGTGATACCTTGAGAAAAAAATAACTTGGTTTCACAATATTAGGGTAATGAAACAAAAACTTTAAAATATAAAATGCAAAATTTATATTTTAGCAATTTATAGCTGTAGCTATTAAATCTTATTATACATATTCTAGATTTATATCTATAGTATTTACAATGTATTGATAGTTACTGAATGCATAGATACACAAAAGAAGATGGGAGAACATATTTTCATGGTTGCCTGTTCCTTCAGGTACAAACTGCTAAAACCCAGGAGAGCTAGCAGACTATTTACTAAATGTTGAGATTTTTTAACGCACATACATGAAGGTGGAAGACCTAAAAAATATAGAGCAATGTATTTATTGCTCAGAGCATTAGTTCTTTGTTATTTACCTTTTTGTGAATTAATGTTGGGAACCTGACAAGCTGATTTAACTAATTATTTAGCCATGTTATTACCCTCTGTACCAGCCTGCAGTAGACCGATGTGCTAACTCTTGTAGCTTGTTGTAAATGTTTTAGCATTACTTTAAATAGAATGATCTCTGGTAGATGAACCATGATCATCTGTGGTTTTGCTACTGGAAAAATGTAACCATGTCTTTTTTTTTTGATAGAGGGAAAAGGGGGATTTATCTCGTTCGGCCATTTCAGAGCAGACAGGTTGTAGCAACAGGTGGGGGAGCGTTATCTCATGCTCCAAACATCTGAAGAAAACCCCGTACCGTCTCTGGCATCTCAAGGTGTTTAATTGACAGAAACTACAAAAAGGGATTTTTTTTGTAGTTTTGAAACTGTGGTATACTTTGAAACTAGACCCATGCCATTTTTTCAGCTTACCTTGTTAAATTTGTCTTCACATTAAAAAAAAGATTTTTGCCTATAAACATAAGTTTTCTTTACACAAACAGTGCTGAACAAAGCAAACCACACAGATCCTATTCTTCTTTTATCATTTATTTCATAAAGGTATTTAGCACCTCAAATTAGCAAAAAGGAAGAAAAAAAAGCAAACATTTTGGGGATGCATGAGAAATAAACAACTCGAAAATGAGTGTCATTTCTGCTGGCTTGATTATTTATATTGGAATACCAAGCACAACTTAATCTCATAAATAAAGAAGAGGGAGATACGGATCCGTCCCCTCCAGGTACTGCCACCACTTAATCGAATTAGCTCCACTCGCAAGCTTGACGGGCTCTTCAAACACCCCTGGTGACTTCTGAGTGCAGATTACAATCAGCTACTATTTTCAGCCTTTGATTAAAATCTGGTGAGGTTGGACAGAAATTTTTTGAGCACAGAACTAACTAATTATTAACATGGCAGCCCAGCTCTCTCTGTCTCCATTTCTCTTTGACCGGTTACGGGGCCAATTAGTTTAAACAATGCCTACAAGTAGGAAACATATACAGTTACCGTGAAACCATTTCTTTTCTTATTAAAATATACATTTTGCAGTCATTGTATTGTCCAAACACTTTGTCAGAACTGACGGTAAATAGGTCATTTGTATTAGTTTTAACAGAAGATTTTGTCAGTTTCAGATTAATTGTAATAATTTAATCTTTGTCAAATTATTTAGTTTCTCATACAGATTTGCTGATTTGCAGACAATAGCGATAAAGCTAAACAACTCTCCACTCATAAGATAATAGGAGATGATGACAGTTGTTTGTGGCTCAGACAGTGACAGAAACATTGTTATGTGCTTGTCAAAGACAATCCTGCTCCTTTGTTGCAGCTTTTGAACATGAATAAGTCGCTAATGAATATTTGGTTCTCGTGTTTGAGAACTGATTGCTTTAGGAGACATACTAAGACAGAGTGTGACATGATGGGGCTCAATCAGAGCAGTAATGCTGCTGCGCTGCTCTCTGACAGTGATTGAAAGACAGACTCACTCTTCACCCTGTATGACTCTGAAATCCTGACTCACTGACAAATATCATCTGTCTGAATCAATCAATATTTGCAGCTTTATTTCAGTAATCCAGTGCTCAAGAGGCAATAATTAACGCCTTCCATGCTGGGTTGTTAAAAGCCTATTTTTTATATGACAGACCAAAATAGATGTACAGAAATAGGAAGATGAAATCCTTTCGTTGAGTTTGGGAATAGCAGATTGTGCAGATGTTCCTTATAGACTGCATTACGAACTCATAAAGAAATTAAGCTTTTGTGATAATTTAGTTTCCTTTATGCCTTGGTAATATAATATTTTAGTTTTCTGTTAAATGCTAAAAACTAAGAAGTATTTAGTTTAGAGCAACTTTAAAAAAGTCCTCTTCGAACAATTTTAGATCAATAAAAGTCCAAATCCAACAAAATCAAGACTTTAAATCTATTTTTAAGTCTCTTTGATGACTTTTTAAAATACATTTTAAAACACTTCTAACTTGTTTTGTTTTATGATTACACGCTCCTCAATGACTCCATTTTTTTTTTATGTCGCGGGTATGTTAGCTAAATTGAGATATAGCATTAAACGGTGTAACCGAGAGAAAATTCATTCAGTGTCATCTTGTATTAAACAATTGTGGCTCGTGATGCTCATTAATTTTTACTTGCTTCACTTGCCATGTTTGGGTTCTCGTTGCTGGCTCGGTGCCCAAGTGTCGTCTGAAAGCACCACTTCATCTCTGTCAGGGGCAGGTGGAAAAACGCTGCACATTTCTAATTGGACAAAAGTGCCTTTCAAACCCTTAGCCATCATACACAGATCAGATTATCATACAAACCAGGTGACAAAAGAGGATTTTTTTTTTTCTTTCCATCATTTAGTTGGTTTTGAAATACATAGTTGTACATTTTGGAATCTGTCACTTTGCTTCTCAGAGCTAACTATTGGGTTACAAATTAAAACTCAAAGATATGTATTTGGACTCCAGAATAATCTTGACTAGTTTAACCTGCCTGGATAAGACCCCTTGAGCAGGTTTGTTTAGGATTTAAAGCTCTGAATTTTTGGTCATCTTTGGCCTCAGATGAAGAAATATTTGCACCAGCTGGGAGGAGAATGTGAGGCTGCAGGCTAGCTCACAGAAGGCTTTAAGGTTTGCCGTATAGCTCGGGGCCAGACCTCACTTTTTCTTGTTAAAACTGTGGTAGAAATCTTCAGATCAATTCTTCATCTAACAGGTAACCAGTGAAGAGACCTGCATGTTGGCGAATACTGTTTTGTCTGACTGAATCTTTTAAAAGCATATCTGTTAAATTTTGAATGAATCAGGGGAATGCGGCAGACTTATGATTGATGTCAAAAGATGAGATGGTTGAAAAACTGAGAGAATTTTTTTTTTCTCTTCTGTTCATATTAAAATCATATATGCTCATTTAAATGCTTTAAAACGGGGTATCAATATGTGTTTTTTTTGTTCTGTACAATTTATGGTGAATAAAACAAATTGTAATGTCTTAGGACATTTATGTTTGAACAGCAAAAACATAAGTTTTTTTTAGATATAAATGAAAAGCATGATTGGGCATACATTCAAATGATAAAAAGAAGTAAATATAATCTATTTTTAAAAATAGTAAAGCATTAATCTAGATGTTTTGTATAAGCTGAAAATAACTGAGTGGTGATATTTTTATATCTGATTGCATATTTAAGCCACTCTTCTATGCTTTTGCATTAAAGCTCGCAATAAGTCTTAACAGAAAACACACTTTATGAAGTTTGTCTTGTTATTTTTTAAAAGCTGAAGGACTGAAGCAGTTGCATTTAGTGAAAAATACATTCTCAGCACTTGTTCTTCACATCAAGAACACGTCGATTAATTTTGATGTACTTCACTGTTTATCTTGTCTGCATGTTGTTAGCGCAGATGTAGAGAGCGAACGGGAGAGATTGATGGCGGTGTCTCCAATCAGACAGATAGCACTTGATTCTGCCTTAAGGGGGGGGGGCTGGTCCGGCACACTCCGCCCCCCTGCGCCTCAAATGTGTCGAAGGCTGTGTTGAGGAGGTGAACCGTTCCTTCGCTCAATGCAAATTCGGGGCCACATTCAGAGACGATCCCAGGACGATTGAGCCAATGTGGCCCCGAGCGCTTCACACCACATGATCCGTGCATCAACTACACCTGGGAAAAACTCACACAGGCATGGGGGTCATTTGTTTAGCACAGGTGCATCATGTACCTCTTACTCGCGCACACACACACATTTCTGCAAGCATGAAAGCAGAGACATATACAGTACATGCCTAAAGGTATACACACACACACACACACACACACGCACACACACACACACACAGATACACAGGTGTTAAAAACATGCTGTCTATTTATTTAGTTTCATATAAAATATGTTTAAAGTGTTGTAGCCTGTTATATAGAAGTATTTATGACATAATAACTTAGTAAAAAGCAGTGGCTCTAATCTTTTGAAGTTGGGTTTTGACAAAACAGCTATGAACAGTTAATATCTTACCTGCTGCAAATAGCTCTTTACCGTTAGTTGGAGAAGTTTAGTTTGATTCTGAATAGACTGATGAGCTAGTCCAAGACTAAAGCGGATTGATGCCATCTTGAAACAACTCCAATCATAATAATTTCATAGTGATTTATGTAAATTTATAAATCTTTATACTTCTGTTAATTTCACATCACACAATTATTTACATAGAATTCTGTGGATATTTGCAAGAGCAACTAGTGGCAGTACCTGAAGCACTACTATTGCAGTCTGGGGATAGATGATCTATCTCTACTTAAACTAGTTGTTAACTTGTCGGTCAGAATTGTTAAAAAAGCTAACAGGTAAGATATTATTTATTTATAACCTATCTACAGAATCTCACTTGAAAAGATCTGATTAACTATTCCCTTAAAGAGTGTGATGAAGCATAAGAGGGTTTTTAATGTTTTCATCACAGTTTTGAAGAAGTCAACAGGTATAGTTAGTATAATTAGTAACATGTTGTACTACATTTATATTTTGAATAAACTAATTAGTCATCTAAAGGCTTCTTTCTTTCATGTAATGAAAGGATTATTAATCATTTAATTTTTTAACCTGCTATTTATCAAAGAAGTACATGTATATTTGTGATGTATACAATACGTTAAAAAAGCAACAAGCAGTTCAGCACAAGGCTCAGGGATAAGGGTGAGATATTTTTTTGTTTACTTTTTTTTTGCTATTTTTCTGCATTTTACGCTATTAAAAAAACAACTTAATTGGGCTTTAGTGAAAGTTGATGTGTATTTTTTGTTTTAAGTTTCCAACCATAAATGACATTTTAGTGTCTCACTAATTCCTTGCATAAAAAATCTACTTCTGCATGCTCTAAAAGAGAGCTTGTAGATCAAATTTCATTTAATAAAAAACAATTTCCTTTCGGTCGAACAGCATAGGTTCTCAGTGTGTGAAGCAGATGGTGGAAAGATAGTGTATAATGGATCTCAATATTAACTGCACGGCATGCTGGGAGTGTTGGTGGATGGCACAGCAGAGTTAAAGAGAAGCAATGACCTTCTGTCCTATCATTTACCTTCTTGCGCCCCCCCACACTGTTTGAAAATTACTTTGTTTTAGCCAATTAAATGTACCGGCTGAGCGTCAAGCAGGCTGCCATTTTTCGCTCACCTAAACCCACGTGGCATCATCGCCCCGTCATCAAGAGACAATGCCATGAGTGGGAATCTCCAGCTTGGCACCGTGCCACTTTAGACGTGTTCACTGAGATTATTGCAGTGATTCTTCTTCCGATTTACAAGAATCAGTCAGCTCTCTGAAGTTTTCCTGGTGATGACGCTGCACACAGTTCATCACTGCATAAACCATGTTTGCAATGTTTTTATGCCACAGAATGCATACATTATTGGGATATTTCTTCACCCAGAGTACAAAAATTTTTATCTTTTTCTAAATATGCATGGCATGTTGTTGCTTGCTGTCTTATTGCCTTGTTGCTGATCAAGTTGGCATATGCTGTGAAATGTTTTTCCATCCAAATCCTTTAATGGCTCAATAATAGAAAAACGGCAGACACAACAATGCCATGGCAAGGAATGAGTGAAGGACCGGAGTGTGTGGTGTTTAACAACCATACGAGTGCAGATTATGTGCTTGAAGGGGCTGAGTTGACTGCCAGCAGTGACAGTTGGGCTGGGAGTTGAGCATGCCGGAGACATGAGGCTTGACTCCACTCGGATACACCACTGGATCCAGGGTTCGTCTCTGCAGCCCTCCGCCCGCCGTCCTCCAGCCGAAGCACTTTGGCCCCCCATCTGTGGCCCCCCGTTTGCTCTGGTACTCCGGAGGAATCAATGGGCCTCTGCTCCCGCTTGATGAGCACTCACTAATGGCTGTTTCTTTGAAAGCTGACGGGCCCGTTTGAGGAGGAGTGTCTTTTACTTCCCTCCAGCTTGCCTTGGCTCAGGATTCGTCAGGCTGCCTGGCTTTGCTGTCCTGCCCATATGATGGCATGCCATGAGGCTGAAACGTCTGTCATTTGTTTTACTTTCAATAAAAGTTGGTGATCTACAAATAAAAAGTAAAAAAAAATACGCTTTTGATGCTTTCTGAAGGCAAATGGAGAGTGTGGTGTAATAGTGACATTTTCAGCAGTTTGTAAGGCCAAAAAAAACAAAACAAAAGATAATATTTGGTAACTTTATTTATCCACTCAGATAAAAAGCTGCACAACAACAGTTTTATGTAAATTAAGCAAATAGATAATGGAAAAATAATTTTAAATAAAAAAGGTTGTATTACATTAAAGCTAAGCCTTCTCCATACTTTTGTTGCAATAATTTATATAATGGTTTGAAAAATATACAATTTTATTTAATATTCAAAAAAATTACACTTTTTTATTTGTATTAATTACACACTTATGATGACTAGTTTCTGTTCATTATTGTTGCAGATTTTACTTTCATAGGAAAGCATGTCTTCTGTCTAAGATTGATTTTTTTCTATACGTTTGTTGCTTTAAATATTTTTAAATCTTTTAATAAGCAAGTGAGTCTCATGTCTTCCCTCTTGTTTGCGTCATGCAAAACATTACAAAGACAAATAATCATGATGGTGCAACCAGAGGAGACAACAGAATAGAACAGAACGCAATAGAATAAAACTTTTATTGAGTGCAGAGAAAAACATAAACAGTAAGAAACAGTCCTGAAAAAAGGAGCAAAACAGTTGTACAGGCTCTCTCATTAAGCTAAAAGAAAACAAGTTTCAACAGATTATAAGCCTTCCATTTGATTAGTGCACAGATAATAATGTGTTACTACATCCTAACACTCTAATAAACTGTTTTTGACTACCAACCCTGAAAATTTTAATCTGCTTCTCCAAAACCTGTGTAGATTATTTTGCACATTGTGCCTTTGGAAAATGTGAAGTTACAAATGTCATATGCACATACCACGCCATCTCTAAAATCAAGGATTTTGTCAATAAATGTTTCTTTTGCTAATAGTAGCAAAATTGTCGTATATGAATTGAAGTATCAGTAAGAGAGATTTTCAAAGGTAAACCCATACAGTTATGTCTATCATAGAATCATGATGGTTTTTTTTACCTGGAATCCTGCCACCCCTGGAATCTAAAAGCAAAGAAAAAGTAAGAACTTTTCCAATTATCAATAGATCCATCGTTGCTGAATTCACCTCTGGAAACAATACTAACCTCCACTCCATTTCTTCATGCAGACATTCTGACATTCACTTCCTGTTCCCTACAAAATAAAATCCTTTTAACGTATCTGTGGGTTTTTGGTCTCTGCTTTTCTGAACTCTGAGATTAATAACAATCATTGTAACAATTTCATAATGCTGTGGCTTTGAGACCTGCAGCGTGCAATCAGTAAAAAGTGTTGTTCAGCTGTTGTCTTTTCATAAAAAATACTTCGACATTCACTGAATCTTAGAAGTTCAATACAACTATTTTCAGTTCAGATTTTATTGTATTACTATGAACTCTACAAAGTTAAGTTCATCTTATTGATGTCTTCAGCTCTTTCTGCGTTTTATCCATCATCCAAAATGTTCCTTTTGCTTTACAACAAGGACTGTTCAGGAACTCTGGAAAAAAAAAAGACTTCTGGGGTCTATGTAACAAAAGCAGCTGAAGTAGAAATAGGAAAACCTGTCGATTGGATACTTTTTTTTAAATTGTTGTAAATTATTTAACTTTCAGAAATATAAAAAAGGAACAGACAAACAAAACAAACAAACAAACAAACAAACAAAAAAAAACAGGAGCATCAACAATAAGTAGAGAGGAAACTGAAGGCAGAGTGAAAAAATAGGCTGGTATTTTTAAGACATCTACACAATAGGCACTGCTGCATGTGATGCTTCATTTATACAATTAATGAATCTGTGCAGCTTCCATTTATCTACTTACTTATCTTTCTGGTACCCTTGACCGCTGCCCTGTCTTCTCACCCCAGTGGGAGTTGTTGTTCCTGTTGCCCTCTTCTTCACGCGCGCTCAAGTCTCCAGCTTCTGGAGACTCCATTAGGAAGTTAGATTCGTCCTTGGAAAGCTTCTCTCTATAACTTCACTTGTCTTCACTCTCTCCAACCCTCTCCCACTCTGTTTCACGTGGACTCCTATTTTTCCCCCACTTGAAACTAGGGCGGAGGTCAGAATGGCGAATTTGATATAAGAGCTGACATGCTTCCGTGGAGCACCGTGTCAACTCAAAACAATAGGTTTGCAGAAAGCTGTTATGCCGAATAAAGAATGTTCCATATTCCTAAAGAAATGTCCTCCGCTAGACGTTCCCAAAAGAGATGGGAATATTTGTCTGCATACATTTACCAGTCCTGGCCCAGTAGAAGATGGAGGTTGAGGCAGAATTAATTGATAGAACATTTGGGCAAATAAGTTATACCACAGGGGAAGCAGAAAAAAGTTAACCACTTTGCATGTTAGAACATTTATCCTTCAGTTATTAGATGTGATCTTTAGATTCTCAAATGATCTTTGCTGTTCTTATTTGTACTGATTAATATTAATTCAATCTAAGCTCTCACAGTATAAAATGTTGCTGCTGTGTTAAAAGTACAAATAATGTCAGCGCAAAGTAACAGATGCTAGAGGTTGCATAACTGCAAAAGAAAAAGCAGCTGTTCAGTGTTGTGATCATGTAGTTTTAATTTGATCTGACCTCTTTGTTTTTATATCTTTGAGCTGCCTTTGGTAACTGGGTTTTTTAGGGTCTTTGAAACCCTTGAAAATGCTTGAATGTTAATGTGTTTAACTTTAAGGCTTTAAGAGTGCTTGAATTTTCGACAAAATGCTCTAAAAGTGTTGGAAACTGTAACTGAATTTAGTTTGTTTGACATTCCTGTCCAGACCCGCTGACCTGTACACATTTTGTGTAGCAGGCGAGCATTTGGACATCAAAGCTGCTGACACCTTGTGAGTTTGAGGAGGCTAATTGTGCGGTGATTGCCCTGCCAAATAAACAGAATAAGAATGATATTCCTGGATTCATGTCTTGCTATGAACCACTTGTAAAAAAATGTTATACACATATCTTACAGTATTAATTATCCTCTGTACGCTCTGACACTTCTGTCGCTCCTCAAGCTTCCTGGAGTCGGCTGGCTTGTTAAACCTTTTTATCCAAAGGTAAATGGAGACTGAAACTGTGATAATATGACTGGGAGCTAGATTATTTTTTCCAGTGGAATTTTTTAGTTGACACCGTACAAAAAGACAGTTAACTGCCTGTTGCAGAAGTTTCAACACAGCGCATACTGTAGGATTTATAATATAAAATACTACAGTCTGACAAAGTCAAAATATAAAAAGCTTGCTTGGCTAATGCTTTTTTTCCAGTTTATTTTAGCACCTTACTACAACTTTTGCACACCGTGCAATACTAATATTACCTTTAGACTCACTAGAAAAAGAAGCATAGTGTGAGTTTGTACAAATAAAAAACATTTTGTGAAGCATTTTGTAGAACCTGTGATGTAGGCTACTGTAAGGGTGTATTTTGTTATCACTGAACTGTATGACTGTTGCACATCATGAAGAAAGTGGATAAAGATATCACTTTAGATCACACAGATCCAAGAAAAGTCAGATTTCAATGAGTGGTGAAATACCAAAAGCACTAAATCTTAGTGAATATATATATATATATATATATTAAAATTATGATTGCTATAACTAAGCATAATTTTGTTTTTCTTCATAAAATAATAGCATATACTTTTATGGGAAGAAAAAAATGATACAGTCATTATGAGCATATGTATTTATGTACTGTTTAAATATATGTCATTTATTTCCTTTGTTTAGGGTGATAAACTGAAAATGCTTGAAAGGTGCTTATATTTTATATAAGGAAAGATGTAAGACTAGTGTGGTAAGAACTTACAAAACAGTGTTATCTGTGATTAAAAAAAAGCTGTCAGTTTATAAATAAACAATATTATGACATAGTAATAATTCTGTTTTTTTTCTGTTTACTAAACATGATTTAAGAAATTATCTGAGTCTAAAACATATGGTGAGATGGTGTTAATAAGAGCTTTATTCCTTTCCATTGTTAAAAATTTCTCACCAACTGCTTCTGTCACTGGCTGTTTCATCTCAAATTAAATTCATTGGGATATGACATTTTAATTGGAACTGTGTTCTCATTAATTGAACAAATTAGAGAATGTGTGCTGAGCGTAAGGTAATCTCTGAGAGAGACGATTTGGAAGTTTAAAATTAAGAGTTTAAAAATCAGTTGTTCGGTTTCATTTGTGCAGCAGCCAGTTTGCAACAGTGGATTCAACAAGCACCAGTGTTCAGTGTCTCAGCAGCACTCAGGGCTCAGAGTGACTTCATTCAGAGCAGATAAAAGAACAGGTCAGTTTAATCTACTTAGATGGTTGATCCAAGCACTTATTCTATTTATCGTCTTTATCTCAATTTTGTCTTTTCATCATAGATTCAGGCGGTCTTTAGTATTTTGCATGTTTGATCAGTTGTGATTGATTAAATAGACATTTGAGAATACTGAATTCTTCCTCGAATTGATAGTTCCCACCTTTTTTTTTGCACAGAAATCAACTCTCTACAAAGCGCTGCGTCTCATCCTTGTGCGTATGGATACAGACACAATAAATAATGCCTCCAAAATTTATCAGCACCTCTTTTCAAAATAACCAGTCAGGTTTTTACTGCTCCTTAAAACTAAAATAATAATAATAATATAAAAAAATATATCTGAAATTGTTTCAATACAATATCCATGTTTTGCTTGCAGTGATTCATTTTACTTATAAAAATAAAAAAAGTGTGAAGTAAAAGTTAAAAGTGCAACCTTACAAATACTTCAAATTAAATTACTTAATTAAAATAATAAAGGATATTCTGGTGCTGTAAATGTGCCTTCCTTATAGTCAGTCCAGCTTTATTATTAAGAATATTAGCTGCATTTGTTTCATTCATTGGTCACTTGTCAGTTTGGTTAAACTGATAAATTGCCAAGGGAAAAAAAAAAAAAAAAAAGAAACCAGATAAATGTCCGTGAACAAAATTTTAACAAATGCTTTTGTTCTCCCCTCTAATTTTATCATCCTGCTGCACCAAAACAGATATTATGCAGAACACCTGATGTTTTTTTTTCTTTTGAAAAGCACAATGTCCTTAGATGTGTAGCTTATGTTTGTGGTGCAGCTTCCAAAAAAAGCCCTTTGCAATTGAGGCTCATTGTGTTTCATTTTATTCAGTAGTTTCTCAGCCAACACATTATTATGAGTTAACCTTGACAGTGGGTTGTAAAAAAAAAAAAAAAAGAATCAGTTTTAAACATCATCACCATTTGTTTGTGTTTTCAATCGAAAACAAAAGCATCAGGTGTACAAGGTCTTGGCTATTATATATTTTTTCTTTTTTTTTAGTTGTTGTGCTCCCAAATTGAAAAGCTGATTCTGTGTTATGAGCAGGGAGAAGAGTAAAGACTAAAATAAAATCATGTATGGTACTGACCATGCAAAATGGTTAAGTGGCCAATAATTGATGATTTCTGTAGAAAAATGTGGAGGAAAACCAGAATATAGGATGTAAGGTGGAAAGAGAGAGAGAGAAAAATGGAGCCAGACAAAGAGGGGGGCTTCTAGATAGAGGCCAGGGGGAAAAAGTTCCCCCATGCTTGTCAGAGTTTGAGCAAGTTCAGAATTGATGGAGCCCACAGGCAGCACTGCTAATTTTAGTTGAAATCACCTAAGTGGTTTGGCTAATTTACCCAGGCTCCTCGGCCTCAGCCCCTGCTTTCTACACCCCCCACCCCCCTCACCAGATATATCCACAAAGCGTGAAGGTACCAGGAGGTGACAGTGGGAACAGAAGGGTATTTTGTGCCCAGCTGATTTGTGGAGCGGTGGGTGGTTTCAACCTGTGTCACGCATTTGGATATTGCTTGACCCTTAACGACAGCCCATGTTGAGCCATCAATTCTCCATCACTCTGTATTTAATGGGAAATGAAATTACATTGTTACTTTAAAGAGAAACAATAGATGCAATCTGAGAAGTCTGACTTCCCAGAGGCTTTTAGATTTAACATTTATGATTCGTTTTGATAGCTATTTAGATATGAGCTTCTCGTTATTTTACAGAATTTGATTTTGTGCTATGATAATGTGCCAGGTAGACATACTGAAGCTTAAAGAGCAACATTGTTGGCTTTTAAATGTTTGTCTTTGTGCACTTGTGAACACTAATTTGATAGAGCAGAGAAAAGAGATTCTAAGATTTCCATGCAGTTATTAGGCTGTGATCGAAGACTGAAGTGCTATTTTGTGGGTTATTTTGTAAATAAAAAAAAAAAAACAGTTGTCTAATCATGAAATGCATCATGATGACTGAAGCACGTAACAAGTTTTAGATCCTTGTGAGGTTTCTGATGGTGAAGCAGGATAGATAAGCTTGCCAAGATCTTGTTCATGTTTATTTGAAACCCGTCTCGTGAGCTTATTTGATTTAATTAGTATGTTATTTGGATCCTGTTTACTTAAAAAAATGCACACTGCCCATTAGGTGGCAGCTTGTAACAAGTGTTTCTTTTAAAGTCTAATAAACACAAATGAAAACACGTTAAGGAGTTTGTAACCTTAAGTATTTTTAAAGAAAAAAGGTCTCTCAACATCTCAAAAGTAAATTTGCAGTACCCCATGTTTTAATTATTCAAAGTATTCAGGTTCAAAGAATCAAATAGAATGAGTAAAGTTGATGAGAGACAAAGACATTGTTTTCAAAGCAGATTGTGCTAGCCATGTAAAAGAACCACTAAACTGCTCACCAGGCCTGTGCAGTCATCCATTCATGAATTAATCATTCTGAAAGAAAAACTGCAGCCAAAATGGAAGGTGAAGGTAAGCGGCACTTTTGGTGTAATGCTCCCTTGAAACGGGCTGAAATTAATCTAATAGAAAAAAGCTCCTGTTTTCCTCTCTGTTTAATTTGCAGTTAAATTAAACATTAATTGACTTCTGGTCTTTATAAGGAACTTATTTAATTTGTGGAGTCATATTCATCACAATGCAGCAAGAAACATAACGGTGTTGTTGTGCTTTTCTGTGGTCTTTTTTTAATAACCAAAGCTTGAATAAAACAATATTCGATCAACTGAGCTTGACGGATAAGCAGGGATGATATCAGAGCTGTAAAACCTTAAAGCGGTGTCCAATTTTAATCTCCCCTCATTCTACACGTCTCAGTTTGGATTTCAACATGGAGAGCAGGTCTTTTAAAATGTATTTCCAGCGCAGTGGACAAGAGAGATGTTTTAGGTCTTGTGTGTAAGCCAGCAGTTTTTGGCAGATGAATGGAGGGGCTTTATGAGCCAAGCACCTGGTCAAACTGCAAACAATGAGAGGCTTATGGATTCTCTTTATCCAACAACGACTGAGATGATACCTCAAATGTTAGCGCTCTTAGGGGCCCTTTTAAAGAAACGCTGATGCACAATAATACTCAGCACCTCTGGATGCTGCTGTGGAAATGTTTCTCGTACCAGACTTACTTTTATCTGCTGGATGCAGTTGGAACTCAGCACGCTATGTGCATTTTCTTTTATTAATGCTTATCTGCTTAGAACAAGCATTTATTTTCCTGGTCATTTTTATTATTTTATATTGTATGAATAATGTAAACAGTCTTCCAAATGTTTCATCGCAAAAATTAGAAATAAGAATTATGTAAGAAAACGTATCAACCCCCCGATGTGATAAAAATATTGCATATACAGATTTAAACATACCTACAGAATTCAGTTTCATTGTGGAGGGTCTTGTTTGAGTCTTTAGCAACGATCTAATGATGGGTTTCACAGATGGGTTTGTTGGCTGCAGCTCTGTTGAGTCCACCGTGTATGCAGTAGAGAGTGTCAAAGTGTCTCCTGAGCAGGATCATCTCCAGGTTTTGTGGAATGGCTGGTGTCTGCCAGACATGCTGGCAGTCAGCAGGCCTTCTCTCCTGCACTACCTGGGCTGGAGTGCAGCCCGGGTTAATTATAGGGGAGCTCCAGAGTCTTGTGTCACTAAGGATGGTCGACAGAATACTGTCAAACTGCCATGTCGTGTACAGAAAAAGACAAGAGGAAAAAGCACACCTGCTTAGCCTGAGTTCCTGCTGCATTTCTCCTTTTTCACAGTCATTTTAGGGTTCAGCAGCAGAGGTCAAGGACCATATGTGTAAGTGGTGTACAGAATGCGGTGAATGAAGAAAAGTGCTCCTATTTAAAGACTGATAATAAATTACATCAAGTAGATTTGATCTTATTATGTGGTCAAACATTGTTCATGACTGTTTTTGTATGAACCTTTAGAACAGTGGTCTCCAATCCTGGTCCTTGATGGCCACCATCCTGCATGTTTTACTTGTTTCTCTGCTCCAACACACCTGATTTGAATCAATGGGTGATTAGCAGGCTTCTGCAGAACAAAGAGGTAATTTAACCATTGGATCAGGTGTATTGGAGCAGGGAAACAAGTAAAACATGCAGGATATTGGCCCTCGAGGACCAGGATTGGAGACCACTGCTTTAGAAGTTTTGTCAATTATCAATTTAGCACTCCAATGATTATTATTCATTGATCATTTCTAAATGGTATAAAAAAACATGTCAATTGATGTGTCATTTTTATATTGTTCTTTTTACTTGCTCACATTTGCAACCACCCATTTGCTTTTCCCATAGATTTGATTTAAATGTGAAGAAAACAGATAAATAAATTACATGACTTGGAAAAAAGTTTGTGTGCATCTTTTTCAGTAATACTTCACAGAACTTGAAAACAAACTTTGATTCATTAAACATTTTAATAACTGGCCAAGGTTTTTCATTAGCTCTTGAATAGTTTTTTGGGCAGATGCAAATAATATCCATTTTTAGAAAATACACATTTCTGTCAATTTTTTTGTGCCTTTTGATGTGTAGTCATGAAGGTTATATTTTTCAAATTACCTTGAAGACAAATCGTGATTGTCTGCTCTGCTTTGATACTCTGCTATCCCTTAAGTGCTTCAGCGGAGAGAATTTTGAAAACACACACTGAAGTCAGAGTTTATTTGCAGGACAAACTATTTAATAACACCACTTCTAAATAACTACGAGCACCAGGGCCATTTTGTTTTCTTTTCCGTCTTGATTGTGATCGTGGTTCTCAAGGATTTTAGCCAGGCCTTCATCATAAGTGCTATCACAATGTCCGTATTTCTCCTTGAACAAGACTTTGCTTTCAAATATATCAGTTTTCTAGATTCAGAGCAGAGAGATCAAATTAAAAAAAATGTTTCATTTAACATCAGACATTAGCTCAATTTAAAAACAGCTCTAATAAAATTATAATCGTATACAAATTTGTCAACAATTGTCATGCTGTAATAACAAATCCAGACTTTTACTCTCATCAGACGACAAGAATTCTTTTGCCATGGATATCTAACCTGTTTTATTTGTTTTATCTGTTGATTTTTCTTTTACTACTATTAATCTTTAATTTTGTATCATGATCTTTCTCAAAAGCCTAAGAAAAATGGCCTTGAACATATTGTATCTTATCATTTGTGAACTCAAGAAAAATAAAAAAAACTTATGTTGTAGCTTCAACTGCTCTCCAAAAGATCAGCCTTTAAGTACTTGTTAACATTATCTTCCTTCTCCTCCCATCCCAACTAGGCCTATGATATTTTACTAAATAAATTAAAATCTAAATAACATCATTGCCACTTCAAGACACTTTTGTGGGTTTTAGTCACATAAATCAAATTATGTTTGTATGTATGCTACTAATGCGTAATTTATTGTATTTTAACAGATTTGTAACAATTCTGGCTTCTCCAAACAGGTGTTGCAGTGTATACTAAACATTTGGAAAAATAGTAAACTTGTCGTGATCATTTTCAAGGTCTTTGTCAAATTCTGTGGAAAATTCTGAAAAGAATCTATAAGCAAGGTATGAATCAATTTACAGATCTGGCACTTCTCTAAAGTGAAAGTAAGTTTCTTCCCTTTTCTAGTCTGACAAGTGTCTAGTCATGGCGAGCTGCTGCACATTGGCCTAGAAAAAAAAGGAAAAGAATGCCTTGTGTTTCAGAAGTTTCCACTTCTGACAAGTTATTTTTAAAATGCCCCATTTCCGCCATTGTTGTGGCATTGTTTTGACCTTACGCAGAACAATTTTTCCCCAAGTCAAATTAGCTTTCACCATTCGAAGAAATGTTGTAGTATAATGGTTTGACGGTTCTGTCTGTGAAATATAAAGAAATGGAGAGCCCTGCCACTGGGGTTAATAATATTCCTCCTCTTCAACAAGTACCTTGGGATCTTAGGTGTCCTTGAAAGCAAACGGCAACTCACTTACGCTGGGCATCTCTCAGCACTCGTGGGTAATAGGAGTCTACTTTTTCATTTCTATGAACATTGTATCCGGCTCATTTTCAAGCTCCCTCCACTGGTAGCGTTAACAAAGGTCGATGGTAAAATGAATGCTGAATTTCTGTTCTGTGTTTTTTCGGTCTTGCTAGAATAACAACCAATGAAGATAATTGGAAAAATCCTTTTTTGCCATTATTTGTATAATCTTCTAGAGAAAAAAAGAAGCATGTTCCACAAAGAGATCAATAGCAGCTCATCAGTCTTTCGAATGCACTAGCGTGAGAACTAAAGTCAGCCTTCATGCAAGTCAATGAGCACCTGGAGTGCTTTTCCCAGAGGCCGCTAAGTGTGCATAGCAAGGGACTACCAGCAAACTGCAGCAAGGTCTCACAACCTGCTTTGATAGGACAAAGTCAGGAAGGCACTGCACAGAGATGCTGGGCCCGCTGAGGTTTCCACTACCTGTTTGTTTCCTTTCTCCGGAGCAGCACAGATCTTACATGCCTTACTGTGCCCAGCCTGCCGGGAATTGGGGTGTTAGATACAACAAAAAAGGTGACTGAGAAGTGCTGAGCCTGGGATTATGATTTATTTATCTGCGCGCCTTTAAATTCCAAACTAATGGTGTAGGGCTGCAATGCGCACTTCGGGGATTAATCTTAAAACACAGAACAATTCACATTCACTAAAGCAGTGTCTGCTCCACCTGATGGAGAATAGACAATAAAGTAGCACAATTCAGCTAAGAAACACACGGAACAAAAGCAAGTCAAAGGTTCAAAAAATGGAGGTCACAGACAGAAAGTGTGTGGTTTATCTAGTGGACTATACTTTCAGCAGCGAGTCATGCAGCTGTAGATAGGAATATCACTTTTTTACATGAGTAAATATCTCTTGCTTAAAAAGTTTATGTCAAAAGTTGAGTAATTTAAAAGTTTTGCATGATTACAGTCAATTTGGTTCCACCTGTGCGATACATTCAGAGAGAAAAGTCAAAGTCAACTGTTCTGGTACAGAAGGAGCCTCAGGTGTACTTTCTTACCATGAAGATTTATCCTATCCAGCAGGAGAGGCGTATTTCTTTTTGCCAGACATTTCTTTGGCAGTCTTTCTCTGCTTGGCTTGGCTGTGTGTTTGCACCTAACAGCTCAGCCAACAAGGTGGTTAAAGAAGCTACAATGTTGAGGTGTGCTCATGTCAAAAGATGTCAGATCCTCATTACGGACAGCTGCCTTTTTTATTACAGTCTCTGAAAGAAGCATTTTTTTCCTCATTGTACTACACCTTAAGTTTTTTTTTTCCACATTTGCACATTAAGTCAAGAGAAAAATGGTGCAATGTACCTTACACTATATGTATTTAGTTGTTGTAGTTTATCATGCACCACAGCCCATTCTGTGGAGTGAAAAGTTGTTTTTTTTTTTCACATGACTATCAGCTGCATGCCAGATCTCATTCTGGCTGCATATGAAGTCAATTACACAGAACCACTCTCCCTTGGTAGTACATCGTTGTCTCTGTGACTGTATTTCCTCTTGGTTTACATAAAAATCTTTGACATGAAGACCATTTTTCTTTACACATGTTGTGGTTTATAATGTGGTGTGTTAGGTCATTTCAATTGTACTGACAGTTTTATGTGTTTCCTAACAAAGCCAAAACCATAATTCACAGTGTGTTTTCCATGTGCACTATTGTGTGCATATTTGTGAGTGTGAGAGAGGAATGAATGAACATAAACGGGTGCATGTGATACGAAAAAATAATAATTGTTTGGTATTTGTTTTAGTTTAAAAACTTGTAGGGAAAAAATCTATTCATGAAGATAGCCTCGAAAATTTAGAATGCCAATTATGTTTTCTTTTGATGATTTGATATAGAATCAATGAGGAAAAAAACAGATGAAAACATCGTTTTGTAATATGTTAAAATATCTTGTATTTTGGCTAACATTACTGAACCGCTCCCATTACAAAAGGTTACAAAAATTGTGTTTGAATGTTGGTTTTGTTGCGCCAGCTGTCTGGGATTTCCTTTTAAAGAGCTGTGTAAGTGAGAGGGCAAAGCTGCTTCTCTGTCCATTAGAGCAGAACCACTATCCTTCACCTGACAAAGTTTGGGGAAGGACACGGATGTTTCCAGTCTACTTCATAGAGTTCAGCCCAGCTCCGCCTTGGGAGCAGAAGTTTTGCGCTTGAAGAGTGGATGTGAGGGGTAAATGGGACAGGGATGATGGGCCGGTGGGGGTCTGTACGAGCAGACACGGATGCGAGGATGCGAATAGATGGTCTAAAATAAGAAGTAGCCCCTTGGTCAGAGTCGTGGCAGATGGAGGCTCAAAGAATGAAATGATGCCAGCATTCTTTGTGCAGTCCAGTGCCAGCAGTGCACCCGATGGATCGCTTGAGACCTGGGTAGGGCGGATGTGATAAGACAGCTGCCTTAGCCTAACCTCCACAAGGTCATTAGTGAAGCTCCGATGAGGGGGGGAGGGGGGGCGGGGGTACTCTGAATTCACAGAATGAAAGATGAGTTGAAAGTGCTACAAGTTTTTTTTTTTTCTGAAAAACTTGAAAGATAAGTTTTCCAAGAAACTTTGCTAACTTTTGCACAAATTATAGAGACTTTTCTTATGTGACAGAGCTCGATGTTTGATTGGGTATTAGAGGTTTAAGAGTTTCTGAACCATGTTTTAAACAAGCTACGCAGTATATCAAAGCTGAAATTAGCATGGAAAA
Source organism: Kryptolebias marmoratus (assembly GCF_001649575.2). Lineage (NCBI taxonomy): Eukaryota > Metazoa > Chordata > Actinopteri > Cyprinodontiformes > Rivulidae > Kryptolebias > Kryptolebias marmoratus. Next base: position 14,381,475 of record NC_051440.1, on the reverse strand, counting down.
AAGTTTGGAGGTGCTAATGACTTTGACTGTCCCTGTGGAAAGGCTTACTGTTCCAGAGAAGTTGTAGAGTAGCGCGCACGAGTGTGTGTGTGTGTGTGTTATGGAGCGGGAGCAGAGTGTGATTCACTAGTTAATAAATCATGCCAGATGAGTTTATCATGAAGATACAGAAGCTCCTCTGGGTCCTGAGCTAACAGCGAGTATCTGGGAGCCGGTACAACACATGATGAAATGCCGTTGTCATGTATATCATTTTTATAGCCCCTAACTTTTTACCTTCATTGCTGTCAAAGGGGCAGGATGAGTGACTGTGTATCAAATATCCCAACGTGATTTAAGGAGTCGTCTCACTTATTTTAAACTTGAAAGCTTCCTGCTAACACGCCAAGTTCCTTGCCACACCACCTTAACATCAGTTTTTATCTCCCTAATCCAGTTTGATTATCTGCTGGCAACAAATTAACTATTCTTGTTTACCGTAATTGAGTTCTTCGATGAGCCTTTCTGCTAAACTTTCTCATCTTTTCTTTCACAGGGGCATTGATAGTATCTCTCTTGAGTGCATTGAAGATGCTCTTATCTTAATGTAGATATGGCAGCTTGTCATCTGTTGGGGAGAGCTCTTGGATAACGTTTCACAAACTGACTTGATAGGTTCTGACTTGGTGACTAAATGAGTCACTTGTAACGGCATTATTTTAACATCAAGCATCATCAATAAAGAAAAAAAACACTTAATTGTGCCTGTAATCTTTTAGTTTTGGATTGTATTTCTGAGAAAATCTTGCATGATTGCGTGTAGATGAAACTCTTTGGAATGACATTGAAAGCAAGAACGGGCAGGGCACCGTTCCTCTTGCACTCCTCTCAGGGAATAAAAGTCAGCGTAACGGCTATCTCAGCTAATGACTTGGGAGAACAAACCTTGGTCTCTTAACATCTAAGACTTATTATTTTTAGCTCGGGCCAATGCTAAGCTTATCCCTCTTACAGGGAGCACGTTTTGTGATATCAGATGTGGAAATTAAAGCTAAATGACTTAAGGGGAAGACTGCCCACATTGCAAGTAGGCTATTCTGACCTTCAATAAAGCTAAGCTTGACAAGCCTTTTCCCCCTTTTTTGGCTCAAGTCCTTCTGATGAGTGAACTTGTAACATGTCTTGGCTTGGTATTAATTGCCTTTAGTTTCTTGCTTCTTTTTTTTTTGTATCAGAACTTTTTTGTTTTTATCTTGAATTTATACCATCATTCTTTGATTCTTAGTGAATTAATAAATTTCCTATTTTTCATGCAGTCTAAAGTATAGTTCAGACAGATATATTTTTTGATTGGAAATTTTTATTTCTGGAGTATTTTGTATTTTTTGATACTTCAGTTCGCAGACTGTGATGGTCAATTTTGAGTTATAGTTTTCATATATTTTTTAATATTCCCAGTCTCACCTCTGTTCCTTCTGCTCTCCAGGAGAGCTCAGAGCTCTAAAGTTCCTGTTGGTGTTTTTCACTCTATCAAGTAATGAGATAAAGTACCGTCCATTAGAGAAGAACTCTCAAGCTGCTTTTTAATTTGGGAAAGAGAAGAAGTTTGGGGTTGGTGGACCATGGGATTTGGAATACATTTGGTAAAATGTTTATGATGCCAAAGACCAGGCTGGATTCTCATTAGCTGATCTACCCGTTGCAAGTGCATTAGTCTTTTGGGTTTTTCATCAAACGTTCCCATATTTATCCCCATCAAATAGCAGTGACCGCCTGCGACACCCTTGTGTGCATTCGGGGAACTTGCTTAGTTAAATGCCGCAGAATAAATGCAGCAATGTGAGATAAACTTGACAAGATCAAACACACTGGTGAATGTACAGACTCTGGCAAAGTGTTCCAAGTGTGGTGCATTATTCATGTTCTCCAACATGGGGTTCCTAATGAGAGTCTGGTGGCTGTTTTTGGAGTTGGAGTCATGAAAAGCAGCGTGACCCAACATGAGTTTTTGGGCAAAGGTTTTTGGAGAAGCAAAAGTGGAATCGGAGGTCCGTTAAGTTCATCTGAACTTCAATTCTGAGTTTTATTTTAAGCATATAAAATCCTCCATGTTGATCACAACCATGTAGATTTGTATGCATTTCTATCTAACACTTTTGACATCCGTACAGAAAAAAACCCATCAGAAATGAGAGCATTCTGCAGCTTTCTTCACAAGCATGTATATATATTTTTATAACCTCAAAAGTTTTCTTAATAGCACAATAAGCCATTTCAGAAAATTCAGTGATTTTGACACTCCCTCTGGAGAGTTGCTGTCACATCAAGCAACTATAAAGCCTGTGGTTAAATGCAAAAATTTACTGCTAGCATTGTAATAAGCCAGTGCAACAAAATAAGGATTATCACCCTGCGGCACACTAGTTCAGTAGGAGGACGCTGAACCAAAGAGTGAGCATCCATCCCATTAACACCACACATCCCTTGAAGAGTAAGCAGCAGGCTGCAGCTGAGCATATTGTCTTCATCCCTGAATCAGAATAACATATTCAGACTGAAGGGCCTCAATTAGACACTTTAAAACTCTGTGTAATTGGGATCTTTCTGCAGATTGCCTGTGGATATGTAATGCTCAAATTAACACAGCCCAACTTTCTGTCTGTAGTGCTGTGATTGTCATGCAGTTTGGTGGTGAAAAGGTGACATATTCTTTGATTTTTTTTTTACAATTTCTGTCTGTTTGCTTCAGCAGGCATCTCTAGGTTACTGTACACATTGAATACAACAGAACAGTTGTACATATGTGTGCTGTATCTAGTGCACATTTTACACATGAAAAGACTTGTGAGGGAGCATACAAATGAATGCAGACACACAGCTGGAAACACATATGTGCATATTCTCTGCAGAAAAACAAAATACAGAATGCTCCTCATATTCTTTATATAGAAGATTTCCTAAAACGTCCTAAAAAGTAATTCAGATATTTTGAGGAGGGGTTCCATGGAAAAGTTGTCAACAAATATTATTTTATTTGTTGTTATATTGATCGCAATATGAGGCCTTAAAAACAGTTTGTCTGAACCACTATTAAAAATTTCAGATTGGAGTTTTAAGACAACTGCAATCTACTTTGGGCTTTGCCCCATTTGGACTAGCTGTTAGCACATAAGCATTGTCAGAAATAAGTTTAATTTCTTCAGACTGAGGTTATTCAAAGAGCTATCTATAACAACTAAGATATTAATTGTTAATAACAATTACATAGCACTCTACTTCCAAAGCTCTGAAAAAAATATCCATCAGAGTTGTTTAGTTAAAAAAAGTTTTCGTCCAATGGTCAAATCTTATTTTTAAATTTAATTATTCTTTTTTATATTTACACATTTTCAAAAAAGATTTCCACACTTGTGTTTGCTTACCTTTTGCATGCTGTGTAGAATCTTGGTATCTAATTTTGTAAGAGTGATTGTAATAATTCAGAAAGAAAAAAAAAACTTAAAAACTTGATTTACGCTACCTTTTAAGATTGACGAAGAGGCTGTGGCTTAGTTGTTGACACTGTAACTTCCATGTTCAGGGTGCATTTCTGGTACATCTTTTTAGCAATTTATCTTTTGTCAAAGAATATCAAAGTTTTAAAAACATCCTGGCCCATGCAGAAACAACAGTTTCCTCTGTCAGTATTAGCTCTGTAGCAGTCTCTTGTTGCTTCAGTCCAGCTATGTGGACAGGCCTGACTGCTCTCCAATCCAAACATGTCAGCCTCACCGTGTCTTTTCTGGAGGCACAAGTAGCCCTGTGTTTTCTCTAAGGAACAAACACATGCGTAGCAAAGGAAAACCCAAACCTCTGCCTCAGGAGTGTAAGTCCTCTTAGTTTAAAGAGCACCTCAGCATGGCCACCAGAGCCCTTCCAGGAGTCCACCTGGTTAGTATCCAGGACCTGCAGAGCCCACATGAGTCCCAACAGAGCCCCACAGCCAGCAGCTGATGGGCTATAAGAGAGGTCTTGTCACGCTCACCCTGTTTAAGAAGCAGCTGGGGGTCCGGTTCAGGCAGGGGGCTCCGCTTGTGGATCAGACGCTGGTTCTGTCTTTGTGACTCCATGCTGTTAAGCTTATGAATGTTTCAGTGAAGTGTTGTAAGGTCTTCCCGGAGAGCCTGGTTTAATCCAATGCTCCTCGAGCCTTGCTGCTTCACCTCACCACAGAGACGTGGCCTCTCATTCAGGGGGCTGAGTTGTGGTCAAGCAGAAGCAGATATTCAACTTCCTTGGGGCTGCTTTTGTTTCTTCCCCAGCGTATAGAAAGGCAGGTGGGATTGGAGCTTTTCCCCCCTCTCTTTTCCCCCAAACTCTGTCAGCAAAGTGCTGTTCGTTAGCTTTCTGTTCTAGTTTGCGTCTCAAACAGCTTTCTGCACTCGTAAAACTGCTCAGCCTGGCAGACACCTCGCAGAAGGAGCTACATCTTGTACTAATGAGGCCTCTTTCGTAATAAAACCACATTGAGACGTTTGTCACTTTTCAGCTACATCCC